>NC_134695.1:73743912-74043912 GCF_050947455.1 Rhinoderma darwinii
ATTAGAGGCAGTGTATATAGATATAATGTACAGTGCAGTGTTATAGTGATTAGAGGCAGTGTATATAGATATAATGTACAGTGCAGTGTTATAGTGATTAGAGGCAGTGTGTATCGATATAATGTACAGTGCAGTGATATAGTGTTTAGAGGCAGTGTATATAGATATAATGTACAGTGCAGTGATATAGTGATTAGAGGCAGTGTATATAGATATAATGTACAGTGCAGTGTTATAGTGATTAGAGTTAGTAATATAATGTACAGTGCAGTGATATAGTGATTAGAGGCAGTGTATATAGATATAATGTACAGTGCAGTGATATAGTGATTAGAGGCAGTGTGTATAGATATAATGTACAGTGCAGTGATATAGTGATTAGAGACAGTGTGTATAGATATAATGTACAGTGCAGTGTTATAGTGATTAGAGGCAGTGTATATAGATATAATGTACAGTGCAGTGTTATAGTGATTAGAGGCAGTGTATATAGATATAATGTACAGTGCAGTGTTATAGTGATTAGAGGCAGTGTATATAGATATAATGTACAGTGCAGTGTTATAGTGATTAGAGGCAGTGTATATAGATATAATGTACAGCGCAGTGTTATAGTGATTAGAGGCAGTGTATATAGATATAATGTACAGCGCAGTGTTATAGTGATTAGAGGCAGTGTATATAGATATAATGTACAGTGCAGTGTTATAGTGATTAGAGGCAGTGTATATAGATATAATGTACAGTGCAGTGTTTTAGTGATTAGAGGCAGTGTGTATAGATATAATGTACAGTGCAGTGTTATAGTGATTAGAGGCAGTGTATATAGATATAATGTACAGTGCAGTGTTATAGTGATTAGAGGCAGTGTATATAGATATAATGTACAGTGCAGTGTTTTAGTGATTAGAGGCAGTGTGTATAGATATAATGTACAGTGCAGTGATATAGTGATTAGAGGCAGTGTTATAGATATAATGTACAGTGCAGTGTTATAGTGATTAGAGGCAGTGTGTATAGATATAATGTACAGTGCAGTGTTATAGTGATTAGAGGCAGTGTGTATAGATATAATGTACAGTGCAGTGTTATAGTGATTAGAGGCAGTGTATATAGATATAATGTACAGTGCAGTGATATAGTGATTAGAGGCAGTGTATATAGATATAATGTACAGCGCAGTGTTATAGTGATTAGAGGCAGTGTATATAGATATAATGTACAGCGCAGTGATATAGTGATTAGAGGCAGTGTATATAGATATAATGTACAGCGCAGTGATATAGTGATTAGAGGCAGTGTATATAGATATAATGTACAGCGCAGTGATATAGTGATTAGAGGCAGTGTATATAGATATAATGTACAGCGCAGTGATATAGTGATTAGAGACAGTGTGTATAGATATAATGTACAGCGCAGTGATATAGTGATTAGAGACAGTGTGTATAGATATAATGTACAGTGCAGTGTTATAGTGATTAGAGGCAGTGTATATAGATATAATGTACAGTGCAGTGTTATAGTGATTAGAGGCAGTGTATATAGATATAATGTACAGTGCAGTGTTATAGTGATTAGAGGCAGTGTATATAGATATAATGTACAGTGCAGTGTTATAGTGATTGAAGGCAGTGTATATAGATATAATGTACAGTGCAGTGTTATAGTGATAAGAGGCAGTGTGTATAGATATAATGTACAGTGCAGTGATATAGTGATTAGAGGCAGTGTATATAGATATAATGTACAGTGCAGTGTTATAGTGATTAGAGGCAGTGTATATAGATATAATGTACAGCGCAGTGTTATAGTGATTACAGGCAGTGTATATAGATATAATGTACAGTGCAGTGTTATAGTGATTAAAGGCAGTGTATATAGATATAATGTACAGTGCAGTGATATAGTGATTAGAGGCAGTGTATATAGATATAATGTACAGTGCAGTGTTATAGTGATTAGAGGCAGTGTGTATAGATATAATGTACAGTGCAGTGTTATAGTTCTTAGATGCAGTGTATATAGATATAATGTACAGTGCAGTGATATAGTGATTAGAGGCAGTGTATATAGATATAATGTACAGTGCAGTGTTATAGTGATTAGAGGCAGTGTATATAGATATAATGTACAGTGCAGTGTTATAGTGATTAGAGGCAGTGTGTATAGATATAATGTACAGTGCAGTGTTATAGTGATTAGAGGCAGTGTGTATAGATATAATGTACAGTGCAGTGTTATAGTGATTAGAGGCAGTGTATATAGATATAATGTACAGTGCAGTGTTATAGTGATTAGAGGCAGTGTATATAGATATAATGTACAGTGCAGTGATATAGTGATTAGAGACAGTGTGTATAGATATAATGTACAGTGCAGTGTTATAGTGATTAGAGGCAGTGTATATAGATATAATGTACAGTGCAGTGTTATAGTGATTAGAGGCAGTGTATATAGATATAATGTACAGTGCAGTGTTATAGTGATTAGAGGCAGTGTGTATAGATATAATGTACAGTGCAGTGATATAGTGATTAGAGGCAGTGTATATAGATATAATGTACAGTGCAGTGTTATAGTGATTAGAGGCAGTGTATATAGATATAAATGTACAGCGCAGTGTTATAGTGATTAGAGGCAGTGTATATAGATTAATGTACAGTGCAGTGTTATAGTGATTAGTGGCAGTGTATATAGATATAATGTACAGTGCAGTGATATAGTGATTAGAGGCCAGTGTATATAGATATAATGTACAGGGCAGTGTTATAGTGATTAGAGGCAGTGTGTATAGATATAATGTACAGTGCAGTGTTATAGTACTTAGATGCAGTGTATATAGATATAATGTACAGTGCAGTGATATAGTGATTAGAGGCAGTGTATATAGATATAATGTACAGTGCAGTGTTATAGTGATTAGAGGCAGTGTGTATAGATATAATGTACAGTGCAGTGTTATAGTGATTAGAGGCAGTGTGTATAGATATAATGTACAGTGCAGTGTTATAGTGATTAGAGGCAGTGTATATAGATATAATGTACAGTGCAGTGTTATAGTGATTAGAGGCAGTGTATATAGATATAATGTACAGTGCAGTGTTATAGTGATTAGAGGCAGTGTATATAGATATAATGTACAGTGCAGTGATATAGTGATTAGAGGCAGTGTATATAGATATAATGTACAGTGCAGTGTTATAGTGATTGAAGGCAGTGTATATAGATATAATGTACAGTGCAGTGATATAGTGATTAGAGGCAGTGTATATAGATATAATGTACAGTGCAGTGTTATAGTGATTGAAGGCAGTGTATATAGATATAATGTACAGTGCAGTGTTATAGTGATTAGAGGCAGTGTATATAGATATAATGTACAGTGCAGTGATATAGTGATTAGATGCAGTGTATATAGATATAATGTACAGTGCAGTGTTATAGTGATTAGAGGCAGTGTATATAGATATAATGTACAGTGCAGTGTTAGGGTATGTTCACACGAGGGCGTCCGTTACGGCTGAAATTACGGGGATGTTTCAGCCTGAAAACATCCCCGTAATTTCAGCCGTACCGGCATGTGTAGGCGCTTGAACGCCGCGTCAATTACGGCCGTAATTGGCGCTGCTATTCATTGGAGTGAATGAATAACGGCTCCAATTACGGCCAAAGAAGTGACAGGTCACTTCTTTGACGCGGGCGTCTATTTACGCGCCGTCATTTGACAGCGGCGCGTAAATTACGCCTCGTGTGAACAGACAAACGTCTGCCCATTGCTTTCAATGGGCAGATGTTTGTCAGCGCTATTGAGGCGCTATTTTCGGGCGTAATTCGGGCAAAAACGCCCGATTTACGTCCGTAAATAGGCCGTGTGAACATACCCTTATAGTGATTAGAGGCAGTGTATATAGATATAATGTACAGTGCAGTGATATAGTGATTAGAGGCAGTGTATATGGATATAATGTACAGTGCAGTGATATAGTGATAAGAGGCAGTGTATATGGATATAATGTACAGTGCAGTGTTATAGTGATTAGAGGCAGTGTATATAGATATAATGTACAGCGCAGTGTTATAGTGATTAGAGGCAGTGTATATAGATATAATGTACAGTGCAGTGATATAGTGATTAGAGGCAGTGTATATGGATATAATGTACAGTGCAGTGTTATAGTGATTAGAGGCAGTGTATATAGATATAATGTACAGTGCAGTGATATAGTGATTAGGGGCAGTGTATATAGATATAATGTACAGTGCAGTGTTATAGTGATTAGAGGCAGTGTATATAGATATAATGTACAGTGCAGTGATATAGTGATTAGAGGCAGTGTATATAGATATAATGTACAGTGCAGTGTTATAGTGATTAGAGGCAGTGTATATAGATATAATGTACAGTGCAGTGATATAGTGATTAGAGGCAGTGTATATAGATATAATGTACAGTGCAGTGATATAGTGATTAGAGGCAGTGTATATAGATATAATGTACAGTGCAGTGATATAGTGATTAGAGGCAGTGTGTATAGATATAATGTACAGTGCAGTGTTATAGTGATTAGAGGCAGTGTATATAGATATAATGTACAGTGCAGTGATATAGTGATTAGAGGCAGTGTGTATAGATATAATGTACAGTGCAGTGATATAGTGATTAGAGGCAGTGTGTATAGATATAATGTACAGTGCAGTGATATAGTGATTAGAGGCAGTGTGTATAGATATAATGTACAGTGCAGTGTTATAGTGATTAGAGGCAGTGTGTATAGATATAATGTACAGTGCAGTGTTATAGTGATTAGAGGCAGTGTATATAGATATAATGTACAGTGCAGTGATATAGTGATTAGAGGCAGTGTATATAGATATAATGTACAGCGCAGTGTTATAGTGATTAGAGGCAGTGTATATAGATATAATGTACAGCGCAGTGATATAGTGATTAGAGGCAGTGTATATAGATATAATGTACAGCGCAGTGATATAGTGATTAGAGGCAGTGTATATAGATATAATGTACAGCGCAGTGATATAGTGATTAGAGGCAGTGTATATAGATATAATGTACAGCGCAGTGATATAGTGATTAGAGGCAGTGTGTATAGATATAATGTACAGTGCAGTGAAATAGTGATTAGAGACAGTGTGTATAGATATAATGTACAGTGCAGTGTTATAGTGATTAGAGGCAGTGTGTATAGATATAATGTACAGTGCAGTGTTATAGTGATTAGAGGCAGTGTGTATAGATATAATGTACAGTGCAGTGTTATAGTGATTAGAGGCAATGTATATAGATATAATGTACAGTGCAGTGTTATAGTGATTAGAGGCAGTGTATATAGTTATAATGTACAGTGCAGTGTTATAGTGATTAGAGGCAGTGTATATAGATATAATGTACATGCAGTGATATAGTGATTAGAGGCAGTGTATATAGATGCAATGTACAGTGCAGTGTTATAGTGATTAGAGGCAGTGTGTATAGATATAATGTACAGTGCAGTGTTATAGTTCTTAGATGCAGTGTATATAGATATAATGTACAGTGCAGTGATATAGTGATTAGAGGCAGTGTATATAGATATAATGTACAGCGCAGTGTTATAGTGATTACAGGCAGTGTATATAGATATAATGTACAGTGCAGTGTTATAGTGATTAGAGGCAGTGTATATAGATATAAATGTACAGTGCAGTGATATAGTGATTAGAGGCAGTGTATATAGATATAATGTACAGTGCAGTGTTATAGTGATTAGAGGCAGTGTGTATAGCTATAATGTACAGTGCAGTATGCAGTGTATATAGATATAATGTACAGTGCAGTGATATAGTGATTAGAGGCAGTGTATATAGATATAATGTACAGTGCAGTGTTATAGTGATTAGAGGCAGTGTATATAGATATAATGTACAGTGCAGTGTTATAGTGATTAGAGGCAGTGTGTATAGATATAATGTACAGTGCAGTGTTATAGTGATTAGAGGCAGTGTGTATAGATATAATGTACAGTGCAGTGTTATAGTGATTAGAGGCAGTGTATATAGATATAATGTACAGTGCAGTGTTATAGTGATTAGAGGCAGTGTATATAGATATAATGTACAGTGCAGTGATATAGTGATTAGAGACAGTGTGTATAGATATAATGTACAGTGCAGTGTTATAGTGATTAGAGGCAGTGTATATAGATATAATGTACAGTGCAGTGTTATAGTGATTAGAGGCAGTGTATATAGATATAATGTACAGTGCAGTGTTATAGTGATTAGAGGCAGTGTGTATAGATATAATGTACAGTGCAGTGATATAGTGATTAGAGGCAGTGTATATAGATATAATGTACAGTGCAGTGTTATAGTGATTAGAGGCAGTGTATATAGATATAATGTACAGCGCAGTGTTATAGTGATTAGAGGCAGTGTATATAGATTAATGTACAGTGCAGTGTTATAGTGATTAGAGGCAGTGGTATATAGATATAATGTACAGTGCAGTGTTATAGTGATTAGAGGCAGTGTATATAGATATAATGTACAGTGCAGTGTTATAGTGATTAGAGGCAGTGTGTATAGATATAATGTACAGTGCAGTGATATAGTGATTAGAGGCAGTGTATATAGATATAATGTACAGTGCAGTGTTATAGTGATTAGAGGCAGTGTATATAGATATAATGTACAGTGCAGTGATATAGTGATTAGAGGCAGTGTGTATAGATATAATGTACAGTGCAGTGTTATAGTGATTAGAGGCAGTGTGTATAGATATAATGTACAGTGCAGTGTTATAGTGATTAGAGGCAGTGTATATAGATATAATGTACAGTGCAGTGTTATAGTGATTAGAGGCAGTGTATATAGATATAATGTACAGTGCAGTGTTTTAGTGATTAGAGGCAGTGTATATAGATATAATGTACAGTGCAGTGTTATAGTGATTAGATGCAGTGTATATAGATATAATTTACAGTGCAGTGTTATAGTGATTAGAGGCAGTGTGTATAGATATAATGTACAGTGCAGTGTTATAGTGATTAAAGGCAGTGTATATAGATATAATGTACAGTGCAGTGTTATAGTGATTAGAGGCAGTGTATATAGAGATAATGTACAGTGCAGTGTTATAGTGATTAGAGGCTGTGTATATAGATATAATGTCAGTGCAGTGTTATAGTGATTAGAGGCAGTGTATATAGATATAATGTACAGTGCAGTGTTATAGTGATTAGAGGCAGTGTATATAGATATAATGTACAGTGCATTGTTATAGTGATTAGAGGCAGTGTATATAGAGATAATGTACAGTGCAGTGTTATAGTGATTAGAGGCAGTGTATGTAGATATAATGTACAGTGCAGTGTTATAGTGATTAGAGGCAGTGTGTATAGATATAATGTACAGTGCAGTGTTATAGTGATTAGAGGCAGTGTATATAGATATAATGTACAGTGCAGTGTTATAGTGATTAGAGGCAGTGTGTATAGATATAATGTACAGTGCAGTGATATAGTGATTAGAGGCAGTGTATATAGATATAATGTACAGTGCAGTGTTATAGTGATTAGAGGCAGTGTATGTAGATATAATGTACAGTGCAGTGTTATAGTGATTAGAGGCAGTGTGTATAGATATAATGTACAGTGCAGTGTTATAGTGATTAGAGGCAGTGTATATAGATATAATGTACAGTGCAGTGTTATAGTGATTAGAGGCAGTGTGTATAGATATAATGTACAGTGCAGTGATATAGTGATTAGAGGCAGTGTATATAGATATAATGTACAGTGCAGTGTTATAGTGATTAGAGGCAGTGTGTATAGATATAATGTACAGTGCAGTGTTATAGTGATTAGAGGCAGTGTATATAGATATAATGTTCAGTGCAGTGTTATAGTGATTAGAGGCAGTGTATATAGATATAATGTACAGTGCAGTGATATAGTGATTAGAGGCAGTGTATATAGATATAATGTACAGTGCAGTGATATAGTGATTAGAGGCAGTGTATATAGATATAATGTACAGTGCAGTGTTATAGTGATTAGAGGCAGTGTGTATAGATATAATGTACAGTGCAGTGTTATAGTGATTAGAGGCAGTGTATATAGATATAATGTACAGTGCAGTGATATAGTGATTAGAGGCAGTGTATATAGATATAATGTACAGTGCAGTGTTATAGTGATTAGAGGCAGTGTGTATAGATATAATGTACAGTGCATTGTTATAGTGATTAGAGGCAGTGTATATAGAGATAATGTACAGTGCAGTGTTATAGTGATTAGAGGCAGTGTATGTAGATATAATGTACAGTGCAGTGTTATAGTGATTAGAGGCAGTGTATATAGATATAATGTACAGTGCAGTGATATAGTGATTAGAGGCAGTGTATATAGATATAATGTACAGTGCAGTGATATAGTGATTAGAGGCAGTGTGTATAGATATAATGTACAGTGCAGTGTTATAGTGATTAGAGGCAGTGTATATAGATATAATGTACAGTGCATTGTTATAGTGATTAGAGGCAGTGTATATAGAGATAATGTACAGTGCAGTGTTATAGTGATTAGAGGCAGTGTATGTAGATATAATGTACAGTGCAGTGTTATAGTGATTAGAGGCAGTGTGTATAGATATAATGTACAGTGCAGTGTTATAGTGATTAGAGGCAGTGTATATAGATATAATGTACAGTGCAGTGTTATAGTGATTAGAGGCAGTGTGTATAGATATAATGTACAGTGCAGTGATATAGTGATTAGAGGCAGTGTATATAGATATAATGTACAGTGCAGTGTTATAGTGATTAGAGGCAGTGTATGTAGATATAATGTACAGTGCAGTGTTATAGTGATTAGAGGCAGTGTATATAGATATAATGTACAGTGCAGTGTTATAGTGATTAGAGGCAGTGTGTATAGATATAATGTACAGTGCAGTGATATAGTGATTAGAGGCAGTGTATATAGATATAATGTACAGTGCAGTGTTATAGTGATTAGAGGCAGTGTGTATAGATATAATGTACAGTGCAGTGTTATAGTGATTAGAGGCAGTGTATATAGATATAATGTTCAGTGCAGTGTTATAGTGATTAGAGGCAGTGTATATAGATATAATGTACAGTGCAGTGATATAGTGATTAGAGGCAGTGTATATAGATATAATGTACAGTGCAGTGATATAGTGATTAGAGGCAGTGTATATAGATATAATGTACAGTGCAGTGTTATAGTGATTAGAGGCAGTGTGTATAGATATAATGTACAGTGCAGTGTTATAGTGATTAGAGGCAGTGTATATAGATATAATGTACAGTGCAGTGATATAGTGATTAGAGGCAGTGTATATAGATATAATGTACAGTGCAGTGTTATAGTGATTAGAGGCAGTGTGTATAGATATAATGTACAGTGCAGTGATATAGTGATTAGAGGCAGTGTATATAGATATAATGTAATGCAGTGTTATAGTGATTAGAGGCAGTGTATATAGATATAATGTACAGCGCAGTGTTATAGTGATTAGAGGCAGTGTATATAGATTAATGTACAGTGCAGTGTTATAGTGATTAGTGGCAGTGTATATAGATATAATGTACAGTGCAGTGATATAGTGATTAGAGGCAGTGTATATAGATATAATGTACAGTGCAGTGTTATAGTGATTAGAGGCAGTGTGTATAGATATAATGTACAGTGCAGTGATATAGTGATTAGAGGCAGTGTATATAGATATAATGTACAGTGCAGTGTTATAGTGATTAGAGGCAGTGTATATAGATATAATGTACAGCGCAGTGTTATAGTGATTAGAGGCAGTGTATATAGATTAATGTACAGTGCAGTGTTATAGTGATTAGTGGCAGTGTATATAGATATAATGTACAGTGCAGTGATATAGTGATTAGAGGCAGTGTATATAGATATAATGTACAGTGCAGTGTTATAGTGATTAGTGGCAGTGTATATAGATATAATGTACAGTGCAGTGATATAGTGATTAGAGGCAGTGTATATAGATATAATGTACAGTGCAGTGTTATAGTGATTAGAGGCAGTGTGTATAGATATAATGTACAGTGCAGTGTTATAGTACTTAAATGCAGTGTATATAGATATAATGTACAGTGCAGTGATATAGTGATTAGAGGCAGTGTATATAGATATAATGTACAGTGCAGTGTTATAGTGATTAGAGGCAGTGTGTATAGATATAATGTACAGTGCAGTGTTATAGTGATTAGAGGCAGTGTGTATAGATATAATGTACAGTGCAGTGTTATAGTGATTAGAGGCAGTGTATATAGATATAATGTACAGTGCAGTGTTATAGTGATTAGAGGCAGTGTATATAGATATAATGTACAGTGCAGTGTTATAGTGATTAGAGGCAGTGTATATAGATATAATGTACAGTGCAGTGTTATAGTGATTAGAGGCAGTGTGTATAGATATAATGTACAGTGCAGTGATATAGTGATTAGAGGCAGTGTATATAGATATAATGTACAGTGCAGTGTTATAGTGATTAGAGGCAGTGTATATAGATATAATGTACAGTGCAGTGATATAGTGATTAGAGGCAGTGTGTATAGATATAATGTACAGTGCAGTGTTATAGTGATTAGAGGCAGTGTGTATAGATATAATGTACAGTGCAGTGTTATAGTGATTAGAGGCAGTGTATATAGATATAATGTACAGTGCAGTGTTATAGTGATTAGAGGCAGTGTATATAGATATAATGTACAGTGCAGTGTTTTAGTGATTAGAGGCAGTGTATATAGATATAATGTACAGTGCAGTGTTATAGTGATTAGATGCAGTGTATATAGATATAATTTACAGTGCAGTGTTATAGTGATTAGAGGCAGTGTGTATAGATATAATGTACAGTGCAGTGTTATAGTGATTAAAGGCAGTGTATATAGATATAATGTACAGTGCAGTGTTATAGTGATTAGAGGCAGTGTATATAGAGATAATGTACAGTGCAGTGTTATAGTGATTAGAGGCAGTGTATATAGATATAATGTACAGTGCAGTGTTATAGTGATTAGAGGCAGTGTATATAGATATAATGTACAGTGCAGTGTTATAGTGATTAGAGGCAGTGTATATAGATATAATGTACAGTGCATTGTTATAGTGATTAGAGGCAGTGTATATAGAGATAATGTACAGTGCAGTGTTATAGTGATTAGAGGCAGTGTATGTAGATATAATGTACAGTGCAGTGTTATAGTGATTAGAGGCAGTGTGTATAGATATAATGTACAGTGCAGTGTTATAGTGATTAGAGGCAGTGTATATAGATATAATGTACAGTGCAGTGTTATAGTGATTAGAGGCAGTGTGTATAGATATAATGTACAGTGCAGTGATATAGTGATTAGAGGCAGTGTATATAGATATAATGTACAGTGCAGTGTTATAGTGATTAGAGGCAGTGTATGTAGATATAATGTACAGTGCAGTGTTATAGTGATTAGAGGCAGTGTGTATAGATATAATGTACAGTGCAGTGTTATAGTGATTAGAGGCAGTGTATATAGATATAATGTACAGTGCAGTGTTATAGTGATTAGAGGCAGTGTGTATAGATATAATGTACAGTGCAGTGATATAGTGATTAGAGGCAGTGTATATAGATATAATGTACAGTGCAGTGTTATAGTGATTAGAGGCAGTGTGTGTATAGATATAATGTACAGTGCAGTGTTATAGTGATTAGAGGCAGTGTATATAGATATAATGTTCAGTGCAGTGTTATAGTGATTAGAGGCAGTGTATATAGATATAATGTACAGTGCAGTGATATAGTGATTAGAGGCAGTGTATATAGATATAATGTACAGTGCAGTGATATAGTGATTAGAGGCAGTGTATATAGATATAATGTACAGTGCAGTGTTATAGTGATTAGAGGCAGTGTGTATAGATATAATGTACAGTGCAGTGTTATAGTGATTAGAGGCAGTGTATATAGATATAATGTACAGTGCAGTGATATAGTGATTAGAGGCAGTGTATATAGATATAATGTACAGTGCAGTGTTATAGTGATTAGAGGCAGTGTGTATAGATATAATGTACAGTGCAGTGTTATAGTGATTAGAGGCAGTGTATGTAGATATAATGTACAGTGCAGTGTTATAGTGATTAGAGGCAGTGTGTATAGATATAATGTACAGTGCAGTGTTATAGTGATTAGAGGCAGTGTATATAGATATAATGTACAGTGCAGTGTTATAGTGATTAGAGGCAGTGTATATAGAGATAATGTACAGTGCAGTGTTATAGTGATTAGAGGCAGTGTATGTAGATATAATGTACAGTGCAGTGTTATAGTGATTAGAGGCAGTGTATATAGATATAATGTACAGTGCATTGTTATAGTGATTAGAGGCAGTGTATATAGAGATAATGTACAGTGCAGTGTTATAGTGATTAGAGGCAGTGTATGTAGATATAATGTACAGTGCAGTGTTATAGTGATTAGAGGCAGTGTGTATAGATATAATGTACAGTGCAGTGTTATAGTGATTAGAGGCAGTGTATATAGATATAATGTACAGTGCAGTGTTATAGTGATTAGAGGCAGTGTGTATAGATATAATGTACAGTGCAGTGATATAGTGATTAGAGGCAGTGTATATAGATATAATGTACAGTGCAGTGATATAGTGATTAGAGGCAGTGTGTATAGATATAATGTACAGTGCAGTGATATAGTGATTAGAGGCAGTGTATGTAGATATAATGTACAGTGCAGTGTTATAGTGATTAGAGGCAGTGTATGTAGATATAATGTACAGTGCAGTGTTATAGTGATTAGAGGCAGTGTGTATAGATATAATGTACAGTGCAGTGTTATAGTGATTAGAGGCAGTGTATATAGATATAATGTACAGTGCAGTGTTATAGTGATTAGAGGCAGTGTGTATAGATATAATGTACAGTGCAGTGATATAGTGATTAGAGGCAGTGTATATAGATATAATGTACAGTGCAGTGTTATAGTGATTAGAGGCAGTGTGTATAGATATAATGAACAGTGCAGTGTTATAGTGATTAGAGGCAGTGTATATAGATATAATGTACAGTGAGTGATATAGTGATTAGAGGCAGTGTATATAGATATAATGTACAGTGCAGTGATATAGTGATTAGAGGCAGTGTATATAGATATAATGTACAGTGCAGTGTTATAGTGATTAGAGGCAGTGTGTATAGATATAATGTACAGTGCAGTGTTATAGTGATTAGAGGCAGTGTATATAGATATAATGTACAGTGCAGTGATATAGTGATTAGAGGCAGTGTATATAGATATAATGTACAGTGCAGTGTTATAGTGATTAGAGGCAGTGTGTATAGATATAATGTACAGTGCAGTGTTATAGTGATTAGAGGCAGTGTATATAGATATAATGTACAGTGCAGTGTTATAGTGATTAGATGCAGTGTATATAGATATAATGTACAGTGCAGTGTTATAGTGATTAGAGGCAGTGTATATAGATATAATGTACAGTGCAGTGTTATAGTGATTAGATGCAGTGTATATAGATATAATGTACAGTGCAGTGTTATAGTGATTAGAGGCAGTGTATGTAGATATAATGTACAGTGCAGTGTTATAGTGATTAGAGGCAGTGTGTATAGATATAATGTACAGTGCAGTGATATAGTGATTAGAGACAGTGTATATAGATATAATGTACAGTGCAGTGATATAGTGATTAGAGGCAGTGTATATAGATATAATGTACAGTGCAGTGATATAGTGATTAGAGACAGTGTATATAGATATAATGTACAGTGCAGTGTTATAGTGATTAGAGGCAGTGTATATAGATATAATGTACAGTGCAGTGATATAGTGATTAGAGGCAGTGTATATAGATATAATGTACAGTGCAGTGTTATAGTGATTAGAGGCAGTGTATATAGATATAATGTACAGTGCAGTGATATAGTGATTAGAGGCAGTGTGTATAGATATAATGTACAGTGCAGTGATATAGTGATTAGAGGCAGTGTATATAGATATAATGTACAGTGCAGTGTTATAGTGATTAGAGGCAGTGTGTATAGATATAATGAACAGTGCAGTGTTATAGTGATTAGAGGCAGTGTATATAGATATAATGTTCAGTGCAGTGTTATAGTGATTAGAGGCAGTGTATATAGATATAATGTACAGTGCAGTGATATAGTGATTAGAGGCAGTGTATATAGATATAATGTACAGTGCAGTGATATAGTGATTAGAGGCAGTGTATATAGATATAATGTACAGTGCAGTGTTATAGTGATTAGAGGCAGTGTGTATAGATATAATGTACAGTGCAGTGTTATAGTGATTAGAGGCAGTGTATATAGATATAATGTACAGTGCAGTGATATAGTGATTAGAGGCAGTGTGTATAGATATAATGTACAGTGCAGTGTTATAGTGATTAGAGGCAGTGTATATAGATATAATGTACAGTGCAGTGTTATAGTGATTAGAGGCAGTGTATATAGATATAATGTACAGTGCAGTGTTATAGTTCTTAGATGCAGTGTATATAGATATAATGTACAGTGCAGTGTTATAGTGATTAGAGGCAGTGTATATAGATATAATGTACAGTGCAGTGTTATAGTGATTAGAGGCAGTGTATATAGATATATTGTACAGTGCAGTGTTATAGTGATTAGAGGCAGTGTGTATAGATATAATGTACAGTGCAGTGTTATAGTGATTAGAGGCAGTGTATATAGATATAATGTACAGTGCAGTGTTATAGTGATTAGAGGCAGTGTATATAGATATAATGTACAGTGCAGTGTTATAGTGATTAGATGCAGTGTATATAGATATAATGTACAGTGCAGATTCAGACGTTGCGTACGTTTTTACATTTGTTTCAATACATTTTCTGGCAAGTTAGTTTAGACGTTGCGGAAAACTCCGCTGCGGACCATAGGCTGCGGTGCAGAATTTTCCCTCCGCAGCAGCTCATAACGTTGCGGAGAAGCGGAATTTCACTGCGGATTTCAGCCTTTGCAATGCAAAAACTGAAATCTGTGGCAAGTCCGCTGTGATATCTACAATGTCTGAATTACCTGTCAAATAGGCAAATGTTGCTGCAGATTCGTTACGTAATTGCCCCAAAACTGCACCAACATTTGCAGTGGAAAAACTCTTCCACGTGTGAACATGCCCTTATAGTGATTAGATGCAGTGTATAGATATATAATGTAGAGTGCAGTGTTATAGTGGCTAGATGCAGTGTATATATAATGCAGTGTTACAGTTGTTGGCAGTGTGTGTGTATATACACACATATACAGTGAAGGAAATAAGTATTTGATCCCTTGCTGATTTTGTACGTTTGCCCACTGTCAAAGTCATGAACAGTCTAGAATTTTTAGGCTAGGTTAATTTTACCAGTGAGAGATAGATTATATATAAAAAAACAGAAAATCACATTGTCAAAATGATCTCTATTTATTTGCATAGTGCACAGAGAAATAAGTATTTGATCCCTTTGGCAAACAAGACTTAATACTTGGTGGCAAAATTAACCTAGCCTGAAAATTCTAGACTGTTCATGTCTTTGACAGTGGGCAAACTTACAAAATCAGCAAGGGATCAAATACTTATTTCCTTCACTGTACACATATATATATAATGCAGTGTTACAGTTATTGGCAATGTATGGTGAGATATATATATACACTACCGTTCAAAAGTTTAGGGTCACTTAGAAATTTCCTTATTTTTGTAAGAAAAGCACAGTTTTTTTCAATGAAGAGAACATTAAATTAATCAGAAATCCACTCTATCCATTGTTAATGTGCTAAATGACTATTCTAGCAGCAAACGTCTGGTTTTTAATGCAATATCTACATAGGTGTATAGAGGCCCATTTCCAGCAACCATCACTCCAGTCTTCTAATGGTACATTGTGTTTGCTGACTGTGTTAGAAGGCTAATGGATGATTAGAAAACACTTGAAAACCCTTGTGCAATTATGTTAGCACCGCTGTAAACAGTTTTGCTGTTTAGAGGAGCTATAAAACTGACCTTCCTTTGAGCTAGTTGAGAATCTGGAGCATTACATTTGTGGGTTCGATTAAACTCTCCAAATGGCTAGAAAAAGAGAGCTTTCATGTGAAACTCGACAGTCTTTTCTTGTTCTTAGAAATGAAGGCTATTCCATGCGAGAAATTGCCAAGAAACTGAAGATTCCCTACAACGGTGTGTACTACTCCCTTCAGAGGACAGCACAAACAGGCTCTAACCAGAGTAGAAAGAGAAGTGGGAGGCCCCGCTGCACAACTGAGCAACAAGACAAGTACATTAGAGTCTCTAGTGTGAGAAATAGACGCCTCACAGGTCCTCAACTGGCAGCTTCATTAAATAGAACCCGCAAAACGCCAGTGTCAACGTCTACAGTGAAGAGGCGACTCCGGGATGCCGGCCTTCAGGGCAGAGTGGCAAAGAAAAAGCCATATCTGAGACTGGCTAATAAAAGGAAAAGATTAATATGGGCAAAAGCACAGACATTGGACAGAGGAAGATTGGAAAAAAGTGTTATGGACGGACGAATGGAAGTTTGAGGTGTTTGGATCACACAGAAGAACATTTGTGAGACACAGAACAACTGAGAAGATGCTGGAAGAGCGCCGGACGCCATCTGTCAAGCATGGGGGAGGTCATGTGATGGTCTGGGGTAAAGTGGGAGATTTGTACAAGGTAAAAGGGATTTTGAATAAGGAGGGCTATCACTCCGCAACGCCATGCCATACCCTGTGGACAGCGCTTGATTGGAGCCAATTTCATCCTACAACAGGACAATGACCCAAAGCACCTCCAAATGATGCAAGAACTATTTAGGGAAGAAGCCGGCAGCCGGTATTCTATCTGTAATGGAGGGGCCAGCGCAGTCACCAGATCTCAACCCCACAGAGCTGTTGTGGGAGGGGCTTGACCGTATGGTACGCAAGAAGTGCCCATCAAGCCAATCCAACTTGTGGGAGGGGCTTCTGGAAGCATGGGGGGGGGGGGGGAAATGTCTCCCGATGACCTCAGCAAATTAACAGCTCGAATGCCAAAGGTCTGCAATGCTGGAATTGCTGCAAATGGAGCGACCAAAGCAAAGTGTGAAGGAGAAAATCATTATTTCTAACCTTGTCAATGTCTGGACTGTATTTTCTAGTCATTTTGCAACTCATTTGATAAATATAAGTGTGAGTTTTCATGGAAAACACAAAATTGTCTGGGTGACCCCAAACTTTTGAACGGTAGTGTGTATATAATGCAGTGTTACAGTTATTGGCGGTGTATACAGGGCCGCCATCAGGGGGGTATTAGGGGTACTGATGTGAGGGGCCCGGCCAAACCTAATTGAAAGGGGGGCCCGGCAACTGCCGCGACTTGAGTTTGGTAGAAAAAAACACCAAAAGAAAGTCGTGAGCTGCGGGCCCCCCCTCTCGTCATGGGGGCCGTCAAACACCGCCCGCGCGCGACCGATCGCGCGCACCCTCAAACTCCCGAGCGTGCGAACGCCAGCGAGGCAGGGACTCCTAGCATCGTACATAAGTATGATGCTAGGAGCCCGGCTCCCTGCACTGTGTTCGGTCCGGTACTTGCGGCCGAAATACGTCCGTCAATTACGGACGTAATTAGTGTGTGAGCACATACCCTCAACAGGTGGTGCCACGGTAGGGGGGCCCATAAAATTTAGCTGTATGGGGCCCTGAAATTCCTGATCGGGGCCCTGTATATATAGATACAGTGCAGCGTCTCATTCAGAAGTCCATTCAGTGTCAGTATACGGCAGGTCCCGCCCCCTATTTGGTTTCTCCGGCGCATGCTCAGTAGCCTAGGGCTGTTTACGCCTGCGCAGTGCTCAGTAGGGTACTGTGCCCCTCAAACATGGCCGAGCTGCTGCGGCCAAGATGCTGAGATTTTCCGTGGGAAGGAAGGATTGCGGGGAGCCATGGCGAGGCTGGCTGACTACTTCATAGTGGTGGGATATGACCATGAGAAGACAGGTACGTGCGGGATCACTATGTCGCTGATTTGTTTTGTGAGGTGACGAGGATGCTGCTGCCGCTGCTGCCGCCTGTCCCCCCCCCCCCATATATTTGGGATCGTCCCCTCCGTGCATCTTGTCTCGGTTGGCACATACTATGTGTTCCAGATGGGGGGTTGCGCTGTTGTTACCCCTGTTCCAGCCACTACCCCAGTGTTTTGTAAATTGGGAATGTCTCCCTCCCCTCATGTCACATCCTGAATGACGCAGGGGGATGTCCTCTCCCAGCACAATGCAGCGGCACGGCCACCAGAGGCTGTCAGATACAGGGGGACCCCAACATCAACCACTGGGAGTTAAGAAGAGGGTAAGAGTGCCCCCCTAATCACAGGGGACAGGATATGTGCCCCCCCTAATCACAGGGGACAGGATATGTGCCCCCCCCCCCTAATCACAGGGGACAGGATATGTGCCCCCCCCCTAATCACAGGGGACAGGATATGTGCCCCCCCCTAATCACAGGGGACAAGATACGTGCCCCCCCCTAATCACAGGGGACAGGATACGTGCCCCCCCTAATCACAGGGGACAGGATACGTGCCCCCCCCTAATCACAGGGGACAAGATACGTGCCCCCCCCTAATCACAGGGGACAGGATACGTGCCCCCCCCTAATCACAGGGGACAGGATACGTGCCCCCCCCCCTAATCACAGGGGACAGGATACGTGCCCCCCCCCCTAATCACAGGGGACAGGATACGTGCCCCCCCCCTAATCACAGGGGACAGGATACGTGCCCCCCCCCCTAATCACAGGGGACAGGATACGTGCCCCCCCCCCTAATCACAGGGGACAGGATACGTGCCCCCCCCCTAATCACAGGGGACAGGATACGTGCCCCCCCCCTAATCACAGGGGACAGGATACGTGCCCCCCCCTAATCACAGGGGACAGGATACGTGCCCCCCCCTAATCACAGGGGACAGGATACGTGCCCCCCCCCTAATCACAGGGGACAGGATACGTGCCCCCCCCTAATCACAGGGGACAGGATACGTGCCCCCCCTAATCACAGGGGACAGGATACGTGCCCCCCCCCTAATCACAGGGGACAGGATACGTGCCCCCCCTAATCACAGGGGACAGGATACGTGCCCCCTCCTAATCACAGGGGACAGGATACGTGCCCCCCCTAATCACAGGGGACAGGATACGTGCCCCCCCCCTAATCACAGGGGACAGGATACGTGCCCCCCCTAATCACAGGGGACAGGATACGTGCCCCCCCCCTAATCACAGGGGACAGGATACGTGCCCCCCCCCTAATCACAGGGGACAGGATACGTGCCCCCCCCTAATCACAGGGGACAGGATACGTGCCCCCCCCCCTAATCACAGGGGACAGGATACGTGCCCCCCCCCTAATCACAGGGGACAGGATACGTGCCCCCCCCCTAATCACAGGGGACAGGATACGTGCCCCCCCCCCTAATCACAGGGGACAGGATACGTGCCCCCCCCCTAATCACGGGGTACAGGATACGTGCCCCCCCTAATGATGGGGTACAGGATATGTGCCCCCCCTAATCACGGGGTACAGGATATGTGCCCCCCCTGATCACGGGGTACAGGATATGTGCCGCTCAGTCTGGGGGTGGCTGCTTTATGCCGTCCCATCCAGGAATCCTGCAGCCCCGGTCTGGTTGTGGTTGTGGGGGGGAGGGGGGGCTGGAGCTGCTCCCCATCAGTTGACCTGGGTTCAGTGCTTTCCCATTGTTCGGGGGGTGACGCTGTATTTTGTTGGTTACTCTATGCCCCCTGTAGTTATTCTCCTGGGCAGTGTCGCCCCCATGTGCCCGGGCAGCTCCCCGGTTGTATGTTTCGGATATCCCTGTGTTGTCAGATTCACCATAGTGATCGCTGCCCCTGGCATAGGCTGGGCCCTGGTTCAATGCCCAAATGTCTGCAGCGCCGCGCACTTTGGTGGGAACTTTTCCTGCGCTCCTATAAGTTCTTCATCTATAAAGTGTTTTACTAGCCGTAAATCAGGAGTCGCCACCGTCACGCGCGTCTTTTATCACAGCGACATTTTTCTGTCTTGTTGCTGCGGCCATGTTGTCTGGTTTGGGGGCTCACCCTGATTCCACCATAAACCCCATAAATGATGAGCCTCCGAGTCGTCTCCCAGTGTCAGGCGCTGAAACGAGACGGTTCTTATTTATCTGTCTCTGGGAAAGCTGGGTGATAGCCATCATGGAAACAGCCCCCACACGGGTCACTCAGCCCCCCTGCCCGTCCCCTGCGCGCGTTTCCTTTACACCACTGCTGATTCATTTCGCCGCCAGATTCGTCCATTTCTCTGTAAAGGATGAACGTGATTCGCGTGTTTTGCACAGAAACGAGTCTCTGTTGTAAACCCTTCGTTCGCTCGCAGGCGTCGTATTTACACCTGATTTATCGAAATATCCGTGAAGACGTTTTTGAAGAAACGAGGCTGAGATTCCTGTGTAAAAGAGAAACTGTCCTTGTTGCCCATAGCAACCAATCACCGCACAGCTCTCATTTTTCAAGATCAAAATAGAAATTAAAAGCTGCTCTGTGATTGGTTGCTATGGGCAACAAGGACAGTTTCTCTTTTCCACAGGTTTCTCCGGCGTTCTCCTTGTATTGTGATAACGTGGTCACGTAAATGGCGCCTGGGATGGAGTTATCCATCGAAGAACGATCTTCCATAGTCGCTTTGAGAATGCAGGGCGTAGTCTGCGGAAAATTGCGGTTTCTCTTGGTGGCGTGCAGTGAGGGTCGAGAAATGCGCCAAAAACAAGAGTGTGCGTGATCGACCCCAACCTGTTCCAAACAGAAGAGAACAAAACATCGGGTCAGATCTGAGGGGCTGTGATGGAAACGAGGAAGAAAAGCGCGCCAATCTCGAGTCAGACGCCGCCTTGTAGCCCGTGACTTGAAGTGATGGGCTGCAGCCTGAAAACCGTTGTTTAGGTCCATTAATACAATGAAGAGGTTGTTGTGGGCTAAAAAGTACAGGACTGGACCAGTAGTCAGTGTAAGAAGGTTCTGGTCCAAGAGGCGAAAGTGCGCTTGTCATGTGACCTGACCGGTGAGCGCGTGCGTCCTGCTTATATTCCGCCCACAGTCCAGCATGGAGAAGGGTCCATTATGGTCTGGGGATATTTGGGAGGTGGTGCGGTTGGTGACGGCTCTGTTCAGGTTCCTTCGTCGCAGATCCGGCCAAAAATACCGGAAACCATAGTGCCGCATGTTGCGCTTTTATTTCCAGTAAAACCCCGGACACCCTTTCAGAACCCATTAGGCCCTGTTCACGCACAGTTTTTTTTTTGCAGGTGAAAAAATCGGCCTCAAAATTCCATCTGTAATTTTGAGGCAGATTTTGACCTGCCTGAACGACGTTTGTCGTGTTTATCGGCCACGGACATTGAGCGATGCGGGCAAAAAAACGCCAAGAAAAATGCCTCACATTGATGTTAATGGGAGGTTAGAGACGGAAAGACCAGAAGGAAAGGCATAACGCTTCTTTTTCCCGCAAGCGAGGAAATAAACGCCTCCGGCAAAAACCTCTGCAATAAAAACTCTGTGTGAACAGGGCCTTGAAGTCAAGGAGCTCCGCTGGTTGTGTTGCGCTCCTCTTCTGGTATTATCCTTGTTCTGCGCCTACAGGTGTGGTTTTTGAAGTGTTTTTATGTGCGTTTTTTACACTTTGCAGAAATATCCGCATTTTTATGCTGCAGGTTTTGGTGCATATTTTTTAAAAACTAGTCCGATACAATTCGCAAGCGGAAACGCAGGATAGATTGAGATGTTGCGGATTTAAACATTCGCATTGCAGGTCAATTTAAGGCCGCATTCACACGAGCGTGTGCGATTTGCTCGTGCAAAAGGCACTTGACAGCTCCGTGTGTCATCACCATATGATGTGCTTTTCGCGCAGCCGCCATCATTATGACACTCTGTTTGTAGCACGTGGTGCTTTTCTGTTTTCAATCATAGTTTTGACCGTTGTTGCGTGAATCACGCGCGTCACACGGAAGTGCTTCCGTGTGGTGCGCGTGATTTTCACGCACCCATTGACTTTAATGGGTGCGTGATGCGCGACAAACGCAAAAACATAAGACATGTCGTGAGTTTTACGCAGCGGACACACACCCATAGACTAATATAGGTCCGTGCGAGGCGCGTGAAAATCACGTATATACCGTTCGTCTGAATAAGCCCTAAGTGTAGAAAAAAATCTAGACGAGACTTCTTGAAATCTTTTACTTTGCTGGTTCTGTATTACGCTGCGGATCTACTGTACGAAAATATGCGCAGCGAATCCGCATCGTGTGCTTTTGGCCTTAGACAAGTGACCGCCTGACGTCCCGCGTGCTCCCTGCTGTGATCGCTGGGACGGGGGGACGACGACTGATGAGAGAAATGTCAGGAGATGAAGGTTCAATGTTCATGAAAACAAAAAACATCTTTATCTAAATACAGAATCCAAATTCATCACAAACAAAATATTTCCCAAATATTGATGGTCAGGGTGAGGTATTAAAATGAATGAGCAGTGGTATATATCTCCGGTGCGTATATCTCCCCAGTATATATACACCTCCATCCCCTGTATATATCTCCCCAGTGTATATATACACACCTCCATCCCCTGTATATATCTCCCCAGTATATATACACCTCCATCCCCTGTATATATCTCCCCAGTATATACACACCTCCATCCCCTGTATATATCTCCGGTGCGTATATCTCCCCAGTGTATATATACACACCTCCATCCCCTGTATATATCTCCCCAGTATATATACACACCTCCATCCCCTGTATATATCTCCCCAGTATATATACACACCTCCATCCCCTGTATATATCTCCCCAGTGTATATATACACACCTCCATCCCCTGTATATATCTCCCCAGTATATATACACCTCCATCCCCTGTATATATCTCCCCAGTGTATATATACACACCTCCATCCCCTGTATATATCTCCCCAGTATATATACACCTCCATCCCCTGTATATATCTCCCCAGTGTATATATACACACCTCCATCCCCTGTATATATCTCCCCAGTATATATACACACCTCCATCCCCTGTATATATCTCCCCAGTATATATACACACCTCCATCCCCTGTATATATCTCCCCAGTGTATATATACACACCTCCATCCCCTGTATATATCTCCCCAGTGTATATATACACACCTCCATCCCCTGTATATATCTCCCCAGTGTATATATACACACCTCCATCCCCTGTATATATCTCCCCAGTATATATACACCTCCATCCCCTGTATATATCTCCCCAGTATATATACACACCTCCATCCCCTGTATATATCTCCGGTGCGTATATCTCCCCAGTATATATACACACCTCCATCCCCTGTATATATCTCCCCAGTGTATATATACACACCTCCATCCCCTGTATATATCTCCCCAGTATATATACACCTCCATCCCCTGTATATATCTCCCCAGTATATACACACCTCCATCCCCTGTATATATCTCCGGTGCGTATATCTGCCCAGTATATATACACACCTCCATCCCCTGTATATATCTCCCCAGTGTATATATACACACCTCCATCCCCTGTATATATCTCCCCAGTGTATATATACACACCTCCATCCCCTGTATATATCTCCCCAGTATATATACACCTCCATCCCCTGTATATATCTCCCCAGTATATACACACCTCCATCCCCTGTATATATCTCCGGTGCGTATATCTGCCCAGTATATATACACACCTCCATCCCCTGTATATATCTCCCCAGTATATATATACACACCTCCATCCCCTGTATATATCTCCCCAGTGTATATATACACACCTCCATCCCCTGTATATATCTCCCCAGTATATATACACCTATCTCCCCAGTATATATACACACCTCCATCCCCTGTATATATCTCCCCAGTATATATACACCTCCATCCCCAGTATATATCTCTCTCCTGTATATTTTCTTATATATCACGTATTGCTTCTTTTTTTATGCATATTTACTGTTTTAGGATTCTGGGCAAACTCATGGCCATTCTAATTGCCACCCAACTTTCCCAGAAACCCAAATAGTTCGAATATTTTTTTTTATTAAACCACAAAATAATGATCCTGTCTTTGAGGTGACCATGATCCGCCCCGTGTCCCCTGTTTTCCAGTAGATGTGGGTACAGCGACCTTCTTTTGGGCCCCAGTAGCTTGTGACCCTTATATCCAGGTAACCCCTTGTGGCCCCGTATCTTGTTGACATCCTCTTCTCAGTCCCGGCGTCCGCAGTAAACTGTCACTGCTGGATACAGTAGAGAATGAGAAATTAATCAGGCCGCCGTGACTGCTCTCACCGGGGCGAGCACCCAGCTTTCTCACACCCCTGAATGACACATTGGTCTAGTGATGCAGTTGTATACCCCTCCTCTCCTGCAGCTTAGAATAACATATCAAATCTGTCATTCAGAAGTCTAGAAAGGATAAGCTGTAATGGCGGCCATGTTGGTTGTCACCCAGCTTTCCTAAGCACAGATATGACTACAGTTGTATCTCTATTACTCATTCAGTTGGCTGGGACCTATCGTCAGTCCGTTTTAAGGCACAGACTGCTTAATATTGGTCCTGTTGGCTGAATGATCGATGCACCTTATGACGGGTTATATGTGTAGGTCCAGGTTACTTGCTGCAGTATCCTTATTGGAGTATGGATGGACAAAGCATTGTAAACTGTGGGAGACATTTTGCCTTTTGTGGCCCTGCAATAAGAATTTCCATAGACCTGAATAGAAGACAACCCAAAAAATTGTGGTTTCTGTTCTAAATGGGAACCAATATGTAAGTGGGAACAGAGTCTAATACTTCACACAGCTGAGTGTTTGCTACAATTGTATCCAGTCTAGAAAATGATATGAGAGCTAAACAGTCTGGACTCTTACAAAGCAGCAGTCTGAGTCTGTGATGAGACATTAGGTGGATTTGAGACTACTTCAGACTCCAGTAGACAATGCAGCTAATCTGGAGTCACTGACCATAGCTGTGAACTGATAGAGCAGAGCTGCAGTGTAAAGCATAGGGAGGGACAGAGTAGCAGCCTGAGCCTTTGATGAGAGAGGAGGTGGATTTCAGACTACCTCAGAGTCCCTGATCATAGCCGTGCACTGATGGAGCAGAGATAAAACCCTCATGATTTATACGTCGTGAGCAGCGTTTGTGGAGATGTAGTGTCACGGTTGACACGGAGAGTCCATGAATTTGAAGCTTTCGTTTTTTGTTTTTTTTGCTGCGACCTCCATCTGTACAGGTAGTAGAAAGCTAAATACGGCCAAATTATGGGGTACAGGGGGGAGATAATGGGTGAAGTGCTCCGAGGACAGGCAATTTCCTGACCGCCTGTGTCTACTCCCTTCTTAGATCCGTCCAAAGACAGACAAGTACGGACAAAATCCTCTGGAGCCAATATCTTGGAGCGACTTGCGCTTTCATCCGGTTTGTCGATATTTATCTCTGCATAATGTATCAACGTTCTGCAACTTTCCATAGACTTTGTGTACAATCTTTCACCATTTTCAAGATCTCTGCTTACTGTCAGTGAATGGGGGACATGTTTGTTTACATCCAGTGGCTGAAAACCTATCCTGTCCTAATACTTCTCACAGCTGAGGGTTTGTTAAAGTTGCATCCAGTAAAGACAATCCTCTGTGGACTCCAGACTAATACATTTTTACCTGCACTGATACATTGTAACAAACTATCAGGACAGTGAGGGATTTATTAATTCTGTCCTAACTGTAGGCAGGATAAAACTAGACCAGACAGGCAGAAACCTTGCCATATTTATCACAATGGCGCACCTTGTATGATAAATTTGCCGCATCTTACTAGACGTACATTACCCCGGTATGTTTAGCCCAAAAAATGGCGTACACCATGAATAAATCTGGAACATTTTGTGGCGACTCTCAGCCACGCCCATTTTTGAAGATACTTTTCAAAACTGTCGAGGAAGGTGCAAGAAGTGTCTCAAACATATAATAAATGTGCCGCACGCCACGTACAGCAATTTTTGGCACAATTTGTGCAGGTATTCTGCCGCATTATGCTTTGTGAATGTCCCCATTATGTTTTTTTTGCCCAGTTTTAGAAATCTCTGTTTTCTGTAAATTTCCTCCTCCCCTGGAAGTGAGAAACCCCGTGATTCAGAGAAAAAGCAGAAGTTTCAGTGACTGCATAGAAGATTCCGCGTGTCGTGAGGAGCGCGCACTCCCGGCGTCCTGAGACAATCTGATCGGAAACTGCAGCGACCAATGTTAATAATTGTCCTCGGTGCGCGAATCATCGGCAGCGATCTTCCTAATAAGGGTATGTTCACACGTAGTCAACCAAAACGTCTGAAAATCCAGAGCTGTTTTCAAGGGAAAACAGACCCTGCTTTTCAGACGTTTTTTTACCAACTCGCATTTTTACCAACTCATTTTTTTACCAACTCGTTTTTGGAGCTGTTTTCATTGGAGTCTATGAGAAAACAGCTCCAAAAACGTCTGAAAGAAGTGTCCTGCACTTCTTTTGACGAGGCTGTATTTTTACGAGTCGTCGTTTGACAGCTGTCAAACGACGATGCGTAAATAACAGGTCGTCTGCACAGTACGTCGGCAAACCCATTCAAATGAATGGGCAGATGTTTGCCGACGTATTGTAGCCATATTTTCAGACGTAAAACGAGGCATAATACGCCTCGTATACGTCTGAAATTTGGCCGTGTGAACATACCCTAACTCTACATTTTCACGCGTTATGAGATCGCTGCGCTCATTCTGGAAGTGGTCATGTGACTACAGCAGCGGCTTGTTCCAGCTTTGTATGTGTATAGAGCCAGAACATTATACGCTGCGGTCACGTGACCATCGGACGACATGTCGATCTCAGGAAGGGGACCCAGAAGGAACGTTTTTAGTCCGTGTTCATGAGTTTAAGAAAACGGGCAATTCTTGACGACTCATTTCAATCCTAGAGCAGTGATTGGCTGATACATGTTTCCTGCATAGCATATTGGTTATTTGCCGTGATCTATTCAGGTTTGTCCATGACGATACAGTAATAATCCCCCCCCCCCCCTGTGTTGTCTCTCACTGTATTGCATTTTGGGAGTAGTGGAGGTAGAGCCGGTGGTGGTTGTTCACAGGCAGTCAGTATGTCATTGGGAGCGGAAATGGTGGTGACGTATTTATGTTGGGTGGGGGGCGCTGGGATCTCTGCGCTTTGCGTGTATTCTTTAAAAAACTAAATATAAGGTCCATTTCCCCTGTGCATCATGGGACGCAGATGGCCGCTCAGTACAGATGTCTGTGTATATTACACCAGGACATGGGAACCTCTGCAAAACTGGGATTCACAGGCCATGTCCATCAGCACCTAATACAGTGCAATACCTTCAATCCGGAACTTGATAATCCAGAAAGTCCGATAATCCGACACTAAACCGAGAACTGATTTGGGAATTATAAAGCAAAGTGACGGCGGCAGCCGGTTCTGTGATTACGTGACTTGGGGCTCCTGGTCTTTCTGATGCTTCCCCCCCCCCCCCCCCACAATGAATCTTATAGACTTTCTCTATGACTTGTCAATAATCCAGAATATTTGTTAATCCGGCACCGATCGGGGCCCTTGTGGTATTCCGGCTTCCACAAATAAATGATGT
This sequence comes from Rhinoderma darwinii, assembly GCF_050947455.1. Taxonomy (NCBI): domain Eukaryota; kingdom Metazoa; phylum Chordata; class Amphibia; order Anura; family Rhinodermatidae; genus Rhinoderma; species Rhinoderma darwinii. Next base: position 73,771,722 of record NC_134695.1, read on the forward strand.
TCTCTGCATAATGATGATTTATACAATTTACCTATATACTCTCCGTATTCCTTTATAATTTTCAAGGTCTCCGCTTGTTGTCATACAATAGTAACCTTCATTGTTTGCTTCCAGTGGATAAAATTCTGTACATGTGGTGAACACACAGGTGCTGGGCTCGTTACAGTATGTGTATCAGAGCTGCCTCATGTAACAAGTAGGTGTCTATCACATGATCAGGACAGGTTCCTACTGAATGAAAGCAAGCAGAGATCTTGAGGAATTGATACAGAAAGCATAATGGAAAATTGTGTCATTTTTCATACAAAGAATAATCTTTTTGCTGAAACATTCCTCTATATTAATAATCAATGAGTTTTCGGGAATATATTGTTTTTTTTTCCCTATTTTATACTTGTCTTATATAAATTACATCAATATAATATTACAAAAGATGGTGCGGTCCTCGTGTCTGTACTGATGTCACATGACCAGGTCGAGCGCAGCGGTAGCACAAATCGCCCTCCTGTCCAGTAGTTTGATACATTTTACCTGCACTGATACATTGTAACAGCCTGGAGTCCCGAATCTTCAGCTCACAGAGGATTGTCTGGACTGGATACGACGAACAAACCATTATCTAGAAAAAAGAAATAGGTCTCTACTGTTTTTCCATTCACTGACAGCTGGCAGAGATCTTGAAAATAATGAGAAATTGAAACACAAAGTCCATCGGGAAGTTGTAGAACTTTTCATTGTACATTTAGTTAATGATTTATTCCTCCCCGTTCTTCGGCCCGTATGGAAGAATCTATTCCCTCTTCTGTATTCTGGACTTGATTTGTAGAATGGGTTTCCCGTCATTCTGGCCGAGCGAGGCTCCTAATTCATATGTATGGAGGCCGCGGCTGAGTGACATTTAGACCGGGATGAACAAAAGCGTTTCATTGTCGCCCTCCCACCCGCTGCATTCTCCTGAGCTGCCAGCGTCGTTTCTTTGTCTGCAGTAAAGTGCTGATGTGATTTGCCGTTCTCTGTCGCCGCAGCGTCCAGTGTAAGAGACATGATGGCAGTCGGGGCATGCTGGGAGTTGTAGTTTCCGATCGGCTGCAGAGCACTGGCTCCAGCGCTTACGTCTCCTTCATTCAGGATTTCCTGGAGGAGAAGGAAAACATTTCCGCTGCAGTTCGGGAGAAATGATCCATAAAACGCAGCTGGGAGACAATCGCGATGTGGAATATTTCCTTTTTTTTTTTTTGCCTTGTACTTGTTAATCGACGTGGCAGCGTTTCAGTGTCATTGGCTTTTAAGCGCGTGCCCCGGCGTTGGTACACACGTATGTCTGGTTCTCACCGTGAGGAGGGGGTTACCCGCTGCTGATGCCCAAGGAACGATCCGCTGCAAAATAAAGGAGATTCCTGCAGCGTTCCTTGTGTAACTTTTTTTCTCTATTTGGTACACAAATGATCAATATCGGATTCTCCGTGACTTGGCGCTGCTCCTGGGTGGTTTTGGGGTGGCGAGAGGTCACTGATGGGCTGTAAATATATAGTAATATCCTGCATGTGAATACATATAATCAGAGGGTCGGACGGCTCCGTATAATGGAGACGTGTCGTATACTCGGCTGCGCTGCGTTCCCTGAGCGGTTCTCATTCCTTCAGTATATAAAACCTCAGCGTTTCCATCTTCCTGGTATTGATCTGGGGAGAGATGATGAAGCCCCCTCGTGTGCACATGTAGCGCCCCCAGGAGCCCCGTACATCCGTTACAGGTGCAGCGCTGATACTGATGATGGTTGCAGCGTTTCTTTTAGATCATTGATGCTTTTTCATCATTTTAAATTCTCTTTCATTTTCTGTGTCCTCCTCATAGTTTGATGCACGGCAGCTATTTAGGGGGAATCTCTGAATGTGTTCATCCGGAGCCTCCTGTTTCATGAATAAAGTGTGAGGACTTTAGTAAAGACTGACTTAGACAGAGCAGTAAAGAGAGAGGTAGTGGTAGGAATATGACTTTGCGATTTTGCCAGTCTGGACTTGTGGAAAGCTGGGTTAAGGGTCCATTCATGCATTGCACGTGAGGCTCGGTTAGAACCACATTGAAAAAAACGCATTCGAAAAACAGATGCTATATTTATCGCGATTTGGTGTTTTTGTTGCGGTTGCAGTGTTTGAACTGCACCTCAACCGCAACGTGTGAATGGAAAGAGGTTTAAATATTCAGCTTCTCAGTTATGCCTGCACCTTGGAAAGCTGGGTGACAAACAATATGGCTGACCTCACAGTTTCCAGACGAGCTTTGTCACCTAACATTCACAGACACCCAAATCTTCTAATATATCTTGACATGCAGTAATATCCCCCCCCCCCCTACTGCCATAACGCTCTTAGAAAAGCTGTGTAGCCAATCTTGTAAAAATAGTAAACGGATCTCCAGGGGCAGCAGCACCCAGCTTTCCCAGATACAGATTAAACTAAAAAACGTATTTAAGCAGAGAACTGCTCCTAAAAGTAAATCCATAGAAGGAAACCACAGGCAAGCAGGCCCATTTATAAAATATGCGCTCCGCGCTTTGTATCCAATCGCTAATGAGGGGCTCATCCTCTCTCCTTGTCCAGTGGATCCAATTTCCTCTTTTACCATCGTTTTTTTTCCCCCCGGACCCGACCCCTGGACACCGTCCCAAACCCACATCCTCCGCTCCAGCACTCCGGGTCCCTCGGGGGCCCTTCACATCCAGAGTTTTTCTTTTCCATCTTCCGTTCTCTGGTTTAGATTCCATTTCCTCCTGCGCCCAATAAACAGTTGCCGCATCTTTTATCACGATCCCCCTCTACCTCTCCGGCGGCATCACGTCATAAATTATTGGGGTACAACAAAACTTCCATTCAGGGCCATCCCCCACTGAGAACTTGCGGGTCTAACATCCTTCATAGCAGGACCCACTGTATACAAACCCTATATGGAGAAAAGTATTGGGACACGACACCTCCACCTACAGGAGCTTTTATGGCGTCCCATTATAAATCCATAGATATTAATATGAAGTTGGTGTCCCGTCCGTCCGTCTCGTCGCCCCCCCTCCCCCCCCCGTTTCTGCCACTCTTCTGGGAGTTTTCTACAAGATTTTGGGGCCTGTGGGAATTTTTTCTCATTCATCTAGAAGATCATTAGTGAGGCCAGACACTGATGTTGGGGGGGGGGGGGGGGGGGGGCTCGTAATGTCCGTTCTAGTTCATCCCAAAGGTGTTGGATGGGGTTGAGGTCAGGACTGTGTGCGGCCAATCAAGATCTTCTAAACCAAACTCCCCCAACCAACCAGCGAACCAACCAAACTCCCCCAACCAGCCAACCAACCAAATTCCCCCAACCAGCCAACCAACCAAATTCCCCCAACCAACTAGCCAACCAACCAAATTCCCCCAACCAACCAGCCGTGTCTTTATGGACCTTGTGCACTGGGCGCAGTCATGGGGGAGCAGCAAAAGCCAAACCCAAACCCGTCCCACAAATATGGAAGCTGCAATTGCCCAGAACGTCTTGTGTGTTGCAGACTCGCCAATGGCACATTATCCAGTCTGACAGACGTCCGTCCACTAACAAACTTCCTTTACATCTCCAGCGACCGTGATAAAGGCCGGGGATCGAAATGTCATTAAGTCGCTATTATTCATGTATTGACACAAAACCGCTGATTATATATGAAGTAATATGATATACTGCTTTGTGAAAATAAATCAATTTAATCTGCACTATATCTACTCGCCTTTCTGTGAGTGCCGGGGTATATCAAAACTATATACTGGGATCTTATCCCAACCCCATGTGCACCACGCCGATACCATAGGTGTGCACCCCATATATACTCACTCCACAGGACGCGTCACAGAGAAGCGTCACTCCACAGAACACGTCACATAGAGAAGCGTCACTCCACAGAACACGTCACATAGAGAAGCGTCACTCCACAGAACACGTCACATAGAGAAGCGTCACTCCACAGAACACGTCACATAGAGAAGCGTCACTCCACAGAACACGTCACATAGAGAAGCGTCACTCCACAGAACACGTCACATAGAGAAGCGTCACTCCACAGGACATGTCACATAGAGAAGCGTCACTCCACAGAGAAGCGTCACTCCACAGAACACGTCACATAGACAAGCGTCACTCCACAGAACACGTCACATAGAGAAGCGTCACTCCACAGAACACGTCACATAGAGAAGCGTCACTCCACGGAACACGCCAGATAGAGAAGCGTCACTCCACAGAACACGTCATAGAGAAGCGTCACTCCACAGAACACGTCATAGAGAAGCGTCACTCCACAGAACACGTCAGAGAAGCGTCACTCCACAGAACACGTCATAGAGAAGCGTCACTCCACAGAACACGTCACATAGAGAAGCGTCACTCCACTGAACACGTCACATAGAGAAGCGTCACTCCACAGTACACGTCATATAGAGAAGCGTCACTCCACGGAACACGTCACATAGAGAAGCGTCACTCCACGGAACACGCCAGATAGAGAAGCGTCACTCCACAGAACACGTCACATAGAGAAGCGTCACTCCACAGAACACGTCACATAGAGAAGCGTCACTCCACAGAACACGTCATATAGAGAAGCGTCACTCCACAGAACACGCTGCTCCAGAGTCCAGTGGTGGCGGCGGCTTTACACCCCTCCATCTGAAGCTTGGCATTGTGCTTGGTGATGTTCGGCTGGCATGCAGCTGCTCGGCCATGAAGCTCCCGGGCACAGTGTGGATGTTGATACCAGGGCAGGTCTGTACTCCGTAGTTATGGAGTCAGCGGAGTGTTGGTGACCTTTCTGCACTTGCTCCTCAGCACTCGGCCCTCTGCTCTGTCACTTTACGTGGTCTACACTTCGTGGCTGAGTTGCCGTGGTTCCTTCCACTTTACAATAATATCAGTTACAGGTGACGAATATTCAGGAGGGAAGAAATTTCCGGAAATGACTTGTTACACCGGTGGCGTCCTATTACAGGACGGCGCTGGAATTCTGTGATACCTTTACAACGAGCCGTTCTATCACTAATGTCTGTAAAGTGACTGCAGGGCGAGTGCCGGGTGTTATACACTGGGGGGGAAACACTGGAATACAATGTTTAAGAGGAGAGGGGCCAATACTTTTCTCCATAGGGTCTATTCACATGTAGCGGTTGAGGTGAGGTTAGAACTGCATTCAAAAAACGCATACGAAAATCGCATGCGTTTTTATCGGGATTTGATGCGTTTTTCGCTGCAGTAGCCGGGGACAAATATATGAGAATCGGCTGAATAGAAAAAACCATTAGAAGTCGGTGACTGAAGGAGTTTTTGAGTTTATTTGGAGCTCTGACAATGCACTGCTCCCTGGTAATGGGAAACCAACTGACTTCTGACTTCAGCTTTAGATGTGAATGGAGAAGAAAACATCCGTACAGGAGAAGTAAAGCAGAGGTTTTACAAAGTGAAATGTTGTAAATTGCTGAGAAGTGAGATTAAGTTTATCACTCACAAGACTCGTGTTTATTACCAGTAAGTGAAAGTGTGAAGTTCTAATGTACAGCTGTAATCCGAGGTCACTGGCGGTTAGATAGTAACTCTGCAGACTTTGGCGTCCCCACTTGTTTTGATTTGTTTGGATATAGCAGAGGAGTTTTAATGCGGTGACTAGTGGGTCTTGTGGGACTGAAGCTCCCAGCATGCCTATCTACTGATCCTGTTCTATAGTTTCTTACTCCAGTCACATCCAGAGCTGCATTTGCTAGATCCCTGTTAGGCTAGAGGACCTCAGCACAGTATTGACCAAATCCCAATAGCAACCGACAGAATCGTGAGTGCAGCTCCGGATGTGACTGAAGCACAAGATGAAATGTAAATGAAGAGAAGTGAAGCAAAGTAGTCACAAATGTTGAGAGCAACTAGACCAGGGCCTGATGTATGCTGGGGGTTGTAGTTCACATTCTCTCTGTTTTTCTTTGTCGGGTCCCTGATGTTGCAATGTGTCATGTAATAATTATAGTCCATTGACACCTTGTGAGGTGCGGTCAGAACCGCATGCATTTTTACCGTGACTTTGTACTTTTTTTGATGCGGTTGCGACTTTTACCGCAACTGCAGAAAAAACATCAATTTGCGGCATAAATGCTTTTTCGGATGCGGTTTTAAGATGCAGTTCTAAGCGCACCGCAACCTGTGAACGGACTCCTACCATGTGAGATGGCGCCGCGGCCGTTGATGATGTGGTTCGATATCTGGATTATAACATTAGAACAGCTGGGACCAGACAATGAATATATTATTGTTTTCGGTTTGTTATTAGGGAAGCGCTGGGTGGAGTTGTCGCAGGTGATATGTATCTCCCCAGGACAATAAAACCTCCTCCACCTGTCATGTACAAACAGCCGGCACACGCTTCAACCTCTGATCACATCTGTGTTTTCTCTTACAAATCAATCAATCTGAATCAACATTTAACACCGGAAGATCAGCGTGAGCTCAGATGTGTTTATCCTGCAGCCCCTGCTCATCATTACGAATATGGAGAGTCCCGTCCTTATCTGACGGTCCCAGGCGCCGATCTATAGGGCCCGTACATAATAACAGTGTTACATATACATCTAATATGATTTATAGATTCCCCTCAGCGGGAGATCATTCTATAAGAAAATGTTCTGCAAGTTCCTAATATACTTTGTGTTTCAATTTCTCACTATTTTCAAATCCTTTGCTTGCTGTCAGGCAATGGAAACATTCATATGCAGAGGCTGAAAACCCTTTCAAACCTCAGATGTGGGTTTGTTACTATTCATGTGGCTGTCCTGAGATTGTTGCAATGTCTCTTGTCCTTTAGTTTGTTACAATGTATCTTGTCCTTTAGTTTGTTGCAATGTATCTTGTCCTATAGTTTGTTACAATGTATCTTGTCCTTTGGTTTGTTACAATGTATCTTGTCGCGGGTTTGTTGCAATGTATCTGTGCACGTAAAGTTTATCAGTCTAGACAATCCCTCTTCGGATCCTCAAATAAATGGAGATCACCTGAGAGTCTGACTGTACAATCAGGACCCCGCTCTGGCTGCTAGGACAAGGGGACCCAAATGGGGTGGAGAAGGAAGGGGGGGGGGGGGGAAGGGTGACCCATTGCCCCATTTCTTAATACTGGACCATCTCTCCAGAGAACATTTCCAGGAGCCCCCATGGGGTGTAGAAACAGCTTTTCTTACATCAGTAATACATTTCGTTAAACAATGTTCGTTATACAATTCAAGCTCTATTTTATTTGCTCTTTCCCCATGCTTTACAATGCGGCACCTCTCTATCTGTCAGGGACCTATAGATCTCGTTTTGATTCACAAGGATCATGCCAGACCTGCGCTAAAGACTGACATTCCTATATAGCCAGTAGATATTGGGTGATGGCCGCCATTGCAGTTCTCATGGGATTTGTCAACCAGCTTTCCACTGACCCAGAATGTCATATGATCCTGCTTTCCACTGACCCAGAATGTCATATGATCCAGCTTTCCACTGACCCAGAATGTCATATGATCCTGCTTTCCACTGACCCAGAATGTCATATGATCCAGCTTTCCACTGACCCAGAATGTCATATGATCCAGCTTTCCACTGACCCAGAATGTCATATGATCCCTCTTTCTTATGAAGAGTCGCCTCTTTCTTTACTGCTGTGTAATTGTCATCACTATGACTTCTGGCATCTTCTACATGATATATAGATTCCTCCCTGATAGGGGGGTCTCTGCCGTGCGTGGAATTTGGGGTAGACTCTGATCACCGTGAATAGGAAAGGTGGGAGAAATACATTGTACAATTCTTCTGATTCTCATCCATAACAATGTTGCAATCTCCGCGGTTTAGGCTTAGTCTATAATGTCCGTTAATTGGGCTATTTATACGCCATCATCCGTGACTAATGGAGCTCAGTCATTTGACCCCTTTGAGGTCTTCTGTGTTTGCTTCTATATTGGGTAACTGGTCGGACGAGATCTACCTTACAGTGGAGCGAGGATAGTAATCCCCATGTAATACATATTTGTGTTCTCGTAAATCTTAATAAATTTCCATGTATTTGTTTCCCGTCCTCTGGGTCCTCTTGTTCTTCCGCTAATTTAGGACAAACATCGTCCCAGATGTCCCGGAGTGTGTGAGAACCGCCGGCCCGGCCGTACCTGCAGCGCATGCGACCAGAGCCGTCCTGTGGAGGACAATAGGGGGCTCTTTACTGTGGTCTGGAGCCGGTTGGGTTGGTTCCGCTTTTGTCCACATCTGAAAGGATCGAAGATCATGAATAGAAACAAACAATGTAGGGGAAGTTTCCCCCCCCCCCCCCCCCACACACAAAAAAAAAACAACACTTTTTTTTTGGAGTAACCAATGATGTCAGCAAATCTCTCATGTGGATGTTAAATGATAAACCCGGCAGTCCAAAAAAAACGTCATTTGTTTTCTTGGGATTTGTTAACCCCTTAGTGACCACCAATACGCCTTTTCACGGCGGCCCAGTCTAAGTCCTTCACGGGTGTCTCGTGCAGGCTGGAGCTGGGGCTCGGGTGTCTGACAGTCGGGCTCCTGCTCCAACGGTACCGATCAAAGTTTACCTCGATTGCGGCCGTTTAACTCGTTAAATGCCGTGGTCAATAGCGACCACGGCATTTAACGTGTTTACAGAGGGAGGGAGATCTACAGCCGGAGGCACGTCCTAATAACTGCCTGTCAGATTTACACTGACGGGCAATAATGCTCTGGCATTACTAAGTATACCAAAGCATTATAGCAGCGAACTAAAGATCGCACAGTAAATTCTCCTAGTGGGACTAACAAAAAGGAAGTAATGTGAAATAAAAATTATTAATAAAAATGACAGTAAAAAATTACATTTTTTTATTTAGTAAAAGTGCAAAAAACAAATAAAAGTGCACTCATATGGTATCGCCGCGACCCAAACAATGAAGTTCATATGTAATTTGAACCGCAAGGTGAACACTGTAAAAAAACAAAAAAAAAACACTATGGCAAAATTGCTATTTTTTTTCCATTGCCCCCCAAATAAGTCATAATAAAAGTTAAGTCCCATGTACCCCAAAACAGTACAAATCAAAACTGAGTCTCGTCCCACAAAAAACAAGCCCTCAGATCACTACATCGAAACACGAAAAAATAAAAAAATGACGGCTCTTGGAAAGCGACGATGCAAAAGCAAATCATTTTAGTGCAAAAGAGTTTTTTATGTGCAAAAGCGGTAAAACCGAAAAAACCTATAAATATTTGGTAATGTCGTAATCGCACCGACCCATAGAAAAAAGGTGACGTGTTTATGCCGCACAGTGAACGGCGTGAATTTAAAACGCATAGAATAATGGCGGAATTTCAGGGTTCTTTTCTATTCCCCCCCCCCCCAAAAAAAAAGTTAATAAGTTAATAAAATTTCTATGTACCCCAAATGGTGCCATTAAAAAAAGTACAACTAATCTCACAGAACAAGTCCTCATACAGCTGCGTAGACGGAAAAATAAAAAAGCTATAGCTCTTGGAATGCGACTATAGAAAAACGAAAAAAATTGCTTGGTCATTGGGGCCTAAAATAGGCAGGTCACTAAGGGGTTAAAGGGGTTGTCGAGTGTCACGCATGGAAACTTTCTTTGTGACTTGTCCTCCAGGCGGTGGTCACAACAGGACACCATGAAAGAGACTAAGGCTGGATTCACACGTGGCGTCATTTTCTGCCATAAATTTGGCTGCAAAATCTGCATGTGTTGCATGCGTCTCAGCCATCGACTGCGGCGATGCAAAGGGTGAAATTTGCGGCAAATTTGCTTTCAAATCTACACTTAAAACGTGCATGTTTTGCGGTGGCCGAATCCATTGTGTAAAATGACACCACGTGTGAATCCAGCCGGACGCGTCGCTAAACAGAATATTCCTAAAGTAATTAGAATCCCGGACCCTTTAAGGGCTAGTTCACACTGAGTATTTTGGCACTGTTTTTGAAGCGGAAGAAGCGTCCGAAGTCGCGTTTTTCCCGCCCGTGATTTTACCGCTCGCTGGGGAAAAAGAAGCGACATGCCCTTTCTCCAGGCGTTTCAGTCTCTGACCTCCCATTAACATCAACATGAGACAAAGATCGCATTTTCCGCGGCAGTGTTTACCCGCGGCGCTCAATGGCTGCGGGCGAAAAACGCAGCAAGTGTTCTGCCGGCAGGTCAAAATCTGCCTCAAAATTCCTGACGCAATTTTGAGAGATTTATCTGTCTGCAAAAAAAAACTCCGTGTGAACAGGGCCTTAAGCTGCCCATACACTTCAGATGGCTGTCACTGAACGCTATTCCTCCGGTCTCCCCGTACGCTTGGCCTCATGTTTATTACAGCGGGGAGAGGGGAATAAGCCGCTGCGTGACGACTCTGCTAGTGCATCGGTCCCACTGAAATCAGCGGATTTGGTCGACTCATCTAATGTGTTTGGACACCTTTAGGCTACATGCACACGTTGCGCAATTTGCTATGGAAAATACGCATCAAAGCCACAGGACAACTATGGAAATTCGCAGGTAAAAACTGCACCTAATGGTGCGTTTTTAGGTGCAGTTTTTAAATTTTTAGGGCTTATTCAGACGAACGTATAGTACGTCCGTGCTACGCGATTTTCACGCGCCTCGCACGGATCTATGTTAGTCAATGGGGCCGTTCAGACAGTCCGTGAGTTTCACGCAGCGTGTGTCCGCTGCGTAAAACTCACGACATGTCCTATATTTGCCCGTTTTTCGCGCATCACGCACCCAAAACTATGAATGAAAACCGAAAAGCACCACGTGCTACAAACATACAGAGTGTCATCATGATGGCGGCTGTGTGAAAATCACCCAGCCACGCATCATACGGAGCTGCTAAGCACCTTTTGCACACGCAAAACGCACACGCACGTGTAAATCCGGCCTTCCTTTGCTGGCTCTGTATTACGCTGCAGATTTGCCTTACGCAAATATGTGGGGCAAAACCGCACGTAATAGTCATCGTGTGCATTCAGCCGCGGGGCTCGTCCACACGTAGCGGAATTGCGGATGGAAAATACGCAGCAAAATACAGTAGCAGCAAAGTGGGTGAGATTCAACAAATGTCACCCACGCTGCGTACATATTCCAAGCAGAAATTGACCTGCGGTGCGTATTTTTTTTCGTACCGCTGCATGTGCATTCCTGCTGCGTAAAGTGGACTGAGTTGCTGCGTTTTTCAGAGGAGACGTCACCATCCCCCAACATTGAGAAAAACGCAGCAAAATACGCACCATTTTCTGCAGTTAAAAAATTCAAGTCTATGAGGATCCGTGAAAACTCAGACGTGAAAAACTGCAGTGTGATTCTGACCGTACTACGTAAATAGAAATACAGAACAATAATTATAATAGCGGGTCAATCCACAACCGTGCGATTATTTTCTAATTGCGACACATAATAAGGGTGGTAGAATCCTCCACAGCAGCTTGCTTACAGTTTCCAGAAAATTTGTGAAACATTAATAAGAATCCAAACGGTCAGTAGCAGCTTGTTGACTGTTTCCAGGTTAATAGTGATATTAGAAGATTAGAAACTGCCAATAAGCAGCTTGTTGACTGTTTCCAGATCACAATGCATTTTTAAACTGCACAGATTAAAAAAGTAAGTGAAAACAGCCAAGAAGGTAGTGAAGATCCATTACACCGATGCTGGAACTTCTGTCCCCTGAGAATAGATGTAAATATAAGATGGAGCTTCCCTTTCATTTGTTGTGTAAATCTGCAGAGTTCTCCATCTACTTGAGTTGGTCGCAGCCGTTCTGCCAGCGCAGGGTACATGGGACCCTCTATACCCGTGTGTGTTCTGCCAGCGCAGGGTACATGGGACCCTCTATACCCGTGTGTGTTCTGCCAGCGCAGGGTACATGGGACCCTCTATACCCGTGTCCGTTCTGCCAGCGCAGGGTACATGGGACCCTCTATACCCGTGTGTGTTCTGCCAGCGCAGGGTACATGGGACCCTCTATACCCGTGTGTGTTCTGCCAGCGCAGGGTACATGGGACCCTCTATACCCGTGTGTGTTCTGCCAGCGCAGGGTACATGGGACCCTCTATACCCGTGTCCGTTCTGCCAGCGCAGGGTACATGGGACCCTCTATACCCGTGTGTGTTCTGCCAGCGCAGGGTACATGGGACCCTCTATACCCGTGTGTGTTCTGCCAGCGCAGGGTACATGGGACCCTCTATACCCGTGTGTGTTCTGCCAGCGCAGGGTACATGGGACCCTCTATACCCGTGTGTGTTCTGCCAGCGCAGGGTACATGGGACCCTCTATACCCGTGTGTGTTCTGCCAGCGCAGGGTACATGGGACCCTCTGTATACCCGTGTTCTCATATAACAGTCCTGATGTTCATGTGTCGGCCGGTCGTCTGTGTCATTACATTGTCAATGGCGTCTCTGTGTATCATCATCATCATCATCATCATCATCACCGATAACAAAGACGTTCCAGGAGGCGGCTGACGGCTCCTCCGCTCCTATCATTAATGTAATCGGCCTCCACAGATGATCATTAAGTGAACGGCCGCCTGCCCCTTGACGTCCTCTGTGCCGCCATACTGTCGCATATTAGCCAGGAGCTTTACCCATTATATTTAGTATCGTGTGTGGTGCTGGGGCTGCATACAGGCGATTTATCTCCAGCTTAGGCCTCAAGCGCACATCACGGATCTGCAAAACGCGGACCGCACGCGGATGGCTTCAAGTAGTTTTAACGGACCAATGAATAGTAGAGCCGAGACTGATCCGCAAAAGCGGGCAGGAATAGTACCTGTTCTATAATTTGCGGAATAGCCACACAGATCCGAAAAAAACCCGGGTGTGCGCGTGGCCCCATAGACATGAATGGGTAAGTGTGTTGTCTGTTAAAAAGAACTGCTAGCCCACTGAATATCACTGAATTGCGCTGGAGGCCTTCCTTACACCTCTTACGTGAAAAACCAGTGTTGGCTGGATTTCCCGGCCCGACCGTGTTACAGGTGAACGGGACTCCTGGCATCGTAGACATGTATGATGCGAGGAAGAGGAATGGTCTAAACTGACTAGGGTATACACCGGGCCTGTGTCTGTAACCATGGCAACATGTAGGTCTGCATTGGAGCTGGAGACAAAAAACGGTAGATATTCAGACTATTTGCAATGTTGCTTTATTTTATGTTTTAGTGACATTGAAGCAATTAAAAAGCAGTTGTTGCAAAAGTCTCCACACCCTTCAATCCGGGCATATTGTGTGGCTCAGGCCTGGGCTGTGGGGTCCGTTATGTAACTTTGCTGGAAGAAATCTGATAATTGTTTAGAACTGATAAAATAAAAACCACCTGAATAAAATGTTCTGCAAGACGGAGATTTACGAATTACCGCGGACGTCGCCTGCGCTTATCTGGTATTATGTGACAATCCACGTACTGCGAAGATGGGATCCTCGCTGCCGGTGTCTGCCAGGACTGCACTGTTACCTGGCTCAGGTGTGTTCTGGCCAGACCCCTCCTGTAATCCGCCTGCTTCTTGTGTAACGCCGCTTTGTTTCAGGATTTACTATCTTTAGGCTACATGCACACATTGCATATTTTGCTGCGGAAAATACGCACCAAAACCGCATCAGTATGCAGGAAATTCGCAGGTAATAACTGCACCAAATCGTGCATTTTCAGTGCAGTTTATGTTTTGATGTATTTTTTGGCGCATTTTCATGATGCGTGTTTTGGTGCAATTTTCCTCAGCACTGGGCAGATACAATTCGCAAGCGGAAACGCAACATAAATTGACATGCTGCGGACTTTAAAATCTGCACCGTGGGTCAATTTATGTGCCTGTATCATAACCTGCGCCCGCCCGCCTGTATTATAACCCATGCCCGTCTGTATCATGGCCCGCTCATGCCAGTCTGTATCATAACCCGCACTCGTCTGTATCATAGCCCACTCATGCCAGTCTGTATCATAGCCCATGCCCGTCTGTATCATAACCCACGCTCGTCTGTATCATAACCCGCGCTCGTCTGTATCATAGCCCACTCATGCCAGTCTGTATCATAACCCACGCTCGTCTGTATCCTAGCCCGCTCATGCCAGTCTGTATCCTAGCCCGCTCATGCCAGTCTGTATCATAGCCCGCTCATGCCAGTCTGTATCATAGCCCGCTCATGCCAGTCTGTATCATAGCCTGCTCATGCCAGTCTGTATCATAGCCCGCTCATGCCAGTCTGTATCATAGCCCGCGCCCGCCTGTATCATAACCCGCGCTCGTCTATCACAGCCCGCTCATGCCACCTGTTTCCGTATCGCGGTTCACGTCCTGTTACACGGAGCGCTGGTCGGACAGCTGTTCCTGAAGTGAGTTTGGTGACCCCGCTCTAACTCCTGGAATTGTATAATCTTATTTGTAGATTTAATCTGGGCTGAATTTCTTATAAATAAAAAGTTGGCGTGCGAGCAAGCTTTATATAATCGCTCTGAAATATTTCCCTGAGAATCCGGCGCGCTATTAATATTCTCCGACTCCCCAATGAAATCCTCCTGCCAGCGGACGAGATTGCATTATTTATTCCCTATCGTTACCCCAAGATCTTTATTAAAACCAGCCACACCAAGGATTCAACTTAAAGGGGTAAACTTTATTCCGGAGGTTTCCTGGACTACAACCACTTACCGTGCCCGGAGGAGTTGTCACCCAGCTTTCCCAAGATTGTACATACAAGTCTTTTTCCTATTGCTGTACCTGTGTCAGTTTGTACTGCAGCTCTGTCATTCTGTTCTCATGCTACGAAGCTCATGATGAACAGTCATTTGTTTTACATAGTTAGGGTATTCAGGGTCTGGGGGGCCTTCTCTGACGGTGGTGGTAGAAGGACGGAACGTTATCGCAGCATGTGCGGCCTGATTGACCGTCTTTGTAAATGAGGCTTTTTCTAGACATGGATGTTTGTTCAGAAAAAAGGTAAAAATAGATTTGCCAACTCAGTTGTTAGAAGTCTGGATTTATCTTGTGATGTGTCTGTCCGCGCCGTCCTCCGAACACCCGAACGCACATTGCAGAAAGTTTGTGTCATGTTCTTGAAGGTTTTATTATTGTGACGGTTTTGAGGGTCTTGGCAGTAAAACGTTCTAGATGTGCAGTTATTGGTTCTGGATATTCCAGGGGTTCCAGGTGCACGTTCTGGCTGATTATCGGGGATTCTGTATGTGGCCTAGCTTTTCCTTCCTGATGATCTTTGGCCTAAAGTCCCTATAATGCGTGTTCTAGGTGTGTTCTCTGTTTTTATATATATATATATATATATATATATATATATATATATATAATCTGTTGCCAAGATTTTGCGTTGGTTCTAGGTGAGCACTATGTATATTTGGTGGGTTCTCCCTCTTGTATCGGTTCTAGGTGAGCACTATGTATATTTGATGGGTTCTCCCTCTTGTATCGGTTCTAGGTGAGCACTATGTATATTTGATGGGTTCTCCCTCTTGCATCGGTTCTAGGTGAGCACTATGTATATTTGATGGGTTCTCCCTCTTGCATCGGTTCTAGGTGAGCACTATGTATATTTGATGGGTTCTCCCTCTTGCATCGGTTCTAGGTGATCACTATGTATATTTGATGGGTTCTCCCTCTTGCATCGGTTCTAGGTGAGCACTATGTATATTTGATGGATTCTCCCTCTTGCATCGGTTCTAGGTGAGCACTATGTATATTTGATGGGTTCTCCCTCTTGCATCGGTTCTAGGTGAGCACTATGTATATTTGGATTCTCCCTCTTGTATTGGTTCTAGGTGAGCACTATGTATATTTAAATTCTCCGTCTTGTATTGGTTCTAGGTGAGCACTATGTATATTTGATGGGTTCTCCCTCTTGTATCGGTTCTAGGTGAGCACTATGTATATTTGGATTCTCCCTCTTGTATCGGTTCTAGGTGAGCACTATGTATATTTGGATTCTCCCTCTTGTATCGCTTCTAGGTGAGCACTATGTATATTTGATGGGTTCTCCCTCTTGTATCGGTTCTAGGTGAGCACTATGTATATTTGGATTCTCCCTCTTGTATCGGTTCTAGGTGAGCACTATGTATATTTGGATTCTCCCTCTTGTATCGGTTCTAGGTGAGCACTATGTATATTTGATGGGTTCTCCCTCTTGCATCGGTTCTAGGTGAGCACTATGTATATTTGATGGGTTCTCCCTCTTGCATCGGTTCTAGGTGAGCACTATGTATATTTGATGGCTTCTCCCTCTTGCATCGGTTCTAGGTGAGCACTATGTATATTTGATGGGTTCTCCCTCTTGCATCGGTTCTAGGTGAGCACTATGTATATTTGATGGGTTCTCCCTCTTGCATCGGTTCTAGGTGAGCACTATGTATATTTGATGGCTTCTCCCTCTTGTATCGGTTCTAGGTGAGCACTATGTATATTTGATGGGTTCTCCCTCTTGCATCGGTTCTAGGTGAGCACTATGTATATTTTGTGGGTTCTCCCTCTTGCATCGGTTCTAGGTGAGCACTATGTATATTTGATGGGTTCTCCCTCTTGCATCGGTTCTAGGTGAGCACTATGTATATTTGATGGCTTCTCCCTCTTGTATCGGTTCTAGGTGAGCACTATGTATATTTGATGGGTTCTCCCTCTTGCATCGGTTCTAGGTGAGCACTATGTATATTTTGTGGGTTCTCCCTCTTGCATCGGTTCTAGGTGAGCACTATGTATATTTGATGGCTTCTCCCTCTTGCATCGGTTCTAGGTGAGCACTATGTATATTTGATGGATTCTCCCTCTTGCATCGGTTCTAGGTGAGCACTATGTATATTTGGTGGGTTCTCCCTCTTGCATCGGTTCTAGGTGAGCACTATGTATATTTGATGGCTTCTCCCTCTTGCATCGGTTCTAGGTGAGCGCTATGTATATTTGATGGATTCTCCCTCTTGCATCGGTTCTAGGTGAGCACTATGTATATTTGATGGGTTCTCCCTCTTGCATCGGTTCTAGGTGAGCACTATGTATATTTGATGGATTCTCCCTCTTGCATCGGTTCTAGGTGAGCACTATGTATATTTGGTGGGTTCTCCCTCTTGCATCGGTTCTAGGTGAGCACTATGTATATTTGATGGGTTCTCCCTCTTGCATCGGTTCTAGGTGAGCGCTATGTATATTTGATGGATTCTCCCTCTTGCATCGGTTCTAGGTGAGCACTATGTATATTTGGTGGGTTCTCCCTCTTGCGTTGGTTCTAGGTGAGCACTATGTATATTTGATGGATTCTCCCTCTTGCATCGGTTCTAGGTGAGCACTATGGATATTTGATGGATTCTCCCTCTTGCATCGGTTCTAGGTGAGCACTATGGATATTTGATGGGTCTATAGTACAAATCTTCCATGAGTTTTAGAAGTTTAGCCTGGACATTTGTTGATTACTAGTCTAAAATATTGCATTGGTTTAAGATTGTCCTACCTGCTGTTTTGTCTTCTAGCTGTATTCTTCAGTGCAGACATTGAATGGGTTCTAGTTTGGCACAAGGAAGGATTTTATTAAAGGGGTCCTCCGAACACTTTTTATCGATGGCCTATCAGGATAGGCCATCAATATCAGATCAGTGAGGGTTCGACTCCACGGACCCCTGCCACCAGCTGACTGAAGAGGCTGCAGCGTTCGTCGCCGCGGCCTATCAAGTGTTTACCAGACACTGCGCCGTACACTACCGTTGCGGCTGTGCTTGGGATTGCAGGTCAGTCCCATTCACTTGAATGGGCCCAGAACTGCAATTCCAGACACAGCCACTACGGAAGTGAACGGCGCTGTGCCTGTAAACTGGGAAAAGGCTGCGGCGACCAACGCTGCGGCCCCTTCAGTCAACTGATCAGCAGGGGTCCCACCAGTCGGACCCCCATCGATAAAAAATGCTCCTTTAAGACTGGTGTTTCATACTTCTAAAGAGTGCTGGAGGACAAACAGCTGATCAGTGGAGATCTCCAAAGTGCATATCTAGAACACATCAAATAACCAGAGGAAATACCCAGAACCAATTCAATGTCTGCACTAAAGAGCACAGCTAGAACCCAACAAACGGTAAGAAGGTCAACCTAAATCCAAGGCAAAACTTATAATCCTGAAATATCCAAAGTATGCTTCCAGAACTGTGCTATATCTGCACTATAGAACCCATCAAATAACCACACCTAGAACCTATGTGCTGTCTGGAGGGAGAACCCAGCAAATAACCACACCTAGAACCTATGCACTGTCTGGAGGGAGAACCCAGCAAATAACCACACCTAGAACCTATGCGCTGTCTGGAGGGAGACCCCAGCAAATAACCACACCTAGAACCTATGCACTGTCTGGAGGGAGAACCCAGCAAATAACCACACCTAGAACCTATGTGCTGTCTGGAGGGAGAACCCAGCAAATAACCACACCTAGAACCTATGTGCTGTCTGGAGGGAGACCCCAGCAAATAACCACACCTAGAACCTATGTGCTGTCTGGAGGGAGACCCCAGCAAATAACCACACCTAGAACCTATGCGCTGTCTGGAGGGAGACCCCAGCAAATAACCACACCTAGAACCTATGTGCTGTCTGGAGGGAGACCCCAGCAAATAACCACACCTAGAACCTATGTGCTGTCTGGAGGGAGACCCCAGCAAATAACCACACCTAGAACCTATGCACTGTCTGGAGGGAGACCCCAGCAAATAACCACACCTAGAGCCTATGCGCTGTCTGGAGGGAGACCCCAGCAAATAACCACACCTAGAACCTATGTGCTGTCTGGAGGGAGACCCCAGCAAATAACCACACCTAGAACCTATGCACTGTCTGGAGGGAGACCCCAGCAAATAACCACACCTAGAACCTATGCGCTGTCTGGAGGGAGACCCCAGCAAATAACCACACCTAGAACCTATGCACTGTCTGGAGGGAGAGCCCAGCAAATAACCAAACCTAGAACCTATGCGCTGTCTGGAGGGAGAACCCAGCAAATAACCACACCTAGAACCTATGCGCTGTCTGGAGGGAGACCCCAGCAAATAACCACACCTAGAACCTATGCACTGTCTGGAGGGAGAGCCCAGCAAATAACCAAACCTAGAACCTATGCACTGTCTGGAGGGAGAACCCAGCAAATTGTCATAGATGGAGACTTATCGTTCAAAGTTCCAACTTACGCAAAAATGTGCGACTTAAGGCATTTGCGCTGCTCACGCCACTTTAAATAAGGGAGTGGGGGTTAGCAGAAGGGGCGGGACCTTCCACGGGCTGAAAAATTTATTGTAATTTAGACCAGAAATTGGCGTAAGTTATAGAGCAAATCTGCTCCAGCTCATAGTGTGGGATATGAGGATAGGACAATTATTTTAGTTCACTGGATAACCCCCCCCCCCCCCCCCCCCCATATATCAACTCCTGCAAATGGCCAAAGTCACTGCACCAATTTCCGACATCCCCTTATAAAGTTTTGCTTCACTGACGGTCTTTATACGTGACCCCCGCTGTGTTACGTGACCCCCGCTGTGTTACGTGACCCCCTCTGTGTTACGTGACCCCCTCTGTGTTACGTGACCCCCTCTGTGTTACGTGACCCCCTCTGTGTTACGTGACCCCCTCTGTGTTACGTGACCCCCTCTGTGTTACGTGACCCCCTCTGTGTTGCGTGACCCCCTCTGTGTTGCGTGACCCCCTCTGTGTTGCGTGACCCCCGCTGTGTTGCGTGACCCCCGCTGTGTTGCGTGACCCCCGCTGTGTTGCGTGACCCCCGCTGTGTTGCGTGACCCCCGCTGTGTTGCGTGACCCCCGCTGTGTTGCGTGACCCCCGCTGTGTTACATGGGGTGTTGCTGCGGTTTACTGACTCGGCCATCTCCGATCTGAATTGTCCCCATAAACCAGGCTGCATCCTCCGTGTACGACTCGTGGTTACTGTGAACTCCGCTGTGGTCGTGGTTTCCGACATATATGGAAGCCCTAAAACCTCCGCTGATGTGGAATCTCTGAAAACCACATTGGTTTCCTGTTCACGTGTCGCCTGCAGAGAGATGCGGCGGAAGGACGCAGGGACGTGTTATAGGAGGACTCTCGATGGCTGCGCGGCATTGTGACCCTTCCTGGGAAATAGCCTCACCTGACGGCAACCGGTATTTCGGAATTATCTCTTTTTTTTTTTTTTTTGGTGAGCTGCTGGTAAATTTCAGCAAGAAGATGTGTTGTAAGGAGTAAGGCCGGATTCACATGAGTGTGTTCGGTCCGTGTCGGCCACATTTCCCGGACCGACCACACTACAAGGAGCCGGGTTTCCTAGCGTCATAGCCATCTATGTCGCTAGGTGTCCCTGCCTCGCTGCGGGAGAACGGTCCCATATTGTAATCCCGTTCTCAGTACGGGACAGTAGTTCCGCAGAGAGGCAGGGACACCTAGCGTCATAGAGAACCACGATGCTCGGTCCGGGAAATGCGTCCGACGTACGGACCATATATCACGCACCGAACACGCTCGTGTGAATCCGGCCTAATGCAGATTATCTGGACTTCGTGACTATTATACCCGGGTTCACACAGTGCAGAAATCACAGCTGCGGCCGCAGGGTAATATCACTGTTTCTTGTCGCTGTTTTGCTTCCGTTAGCGTCCTCATTACATACGGGTTTGCTAGGCCTGGCAAAGCCATCCGTTTATTTAAATGGCAGGAGTTGAGCCAGGTCAATCAGGAGTCTGGGTGATCACCGGCATTAGCAGCCAGATTGTCACTCAGCATCTCCAGGAAACGATATAACGGAAAGTTGACCGTACGCTCTAGATCGTTCTGCCGTCAGCTATTCCTTCTGACCCCCCCCCATTCATGTGTCCCGGCCAAGCATTCATGTGTTCTCAATGGGACAGGAAAATATCACCAGACACCCGTTACGGCGGCTGATCTCCCTAAAAACAAATCGATCGGCATGTGAAAAGCCAACCGCTCTACCCTGCTTTCTCCCGAGATCTGCCGTTGGGGGGAGAGCGAGGACACCCAATACACCGAAGATGGTCGGTCGGTCTCGGCGACTTTCATCTAACGTGTGTGGTCACCTTAAGGAAAAGCTGCAGGGAATTTTGACGTGCTTGGCAGAGAATCTTGTGGTTTTTTTTTTGGGGGGGGGGGGGGGGTTGAGGGGTGTTTTTCATTACGTCCAGTGGACAGAAGGCAGGGATTAGATTGTACCAGCCTGAGCCTGTAGGTTCTATACTGCTGGTTTTCTAGGTGATGGAACTGGAAAGATTGATGTGCAGAAGCCGCTCGTGCCTCCTGCCGCCCGGCCTTCCTCCATTCACCTGCGTCATTCATCTGCTAAAAAAATCTGACTAACCGTCCCCGGCATTTCACCTCGATGCTGCACTGGATGTGGGTCATAAGAGCAGAGATCTGTTTCTTACTTCACGTGAACCCTGCAGAACTTCAATATCATTCCGGATGGTAAGAAATATCCGTCAGATTCTTATACTGACGTAAGAAGAACACTTCAAAGACTCGTTCTTGGCACCTGGCTCTCGTACGCCGAGTCCGGCTCTCGTCTGGGATCCTCAGGAGACTCGGGTCTATAGATTGCAGAAACGTAAGATAACGGTTAAAAAATTAAAAAAAAACGCACGCCGCTCAGATACGTCCCAAGAAAAAGGAAATGTCTAATGTCACTGACCTTCTTTACCAACGGGACAGCCGGACTATAAATTGTATTGGCACCTTTGATCTTTGGGGGTGATTGTGAAGACGTTCGAGACCCTGAGATAGCAAAGAAGAACCTTGACCAAATCAAGCCAAGCCTTCAACGTGAAGCTCAAAGATTTTTGATCCTGGA
Source organism: Rhinoderma darwinii (assembly GCF_050947455.1). Classification (NCBI taxonomy): domain Eukaryota; kingdom Metazoa; phylum Chordata; class Amphibia; order Anura; family Rhinodermatidae; genus Rhinoderma; species Rhinoderma darwinii. Next base: position 73,793,607 of record NC_134695.1, read on the forward strand.
AGATCCTGCTCATTGGAGAAGATAAGAAATGAAGAGGGGAAGGCGACGCCTGTCAACGAAGATGGATGAAGAATCATGACCCGGCTTTGACTTCAGTTTGGGTTTTCTTAAAAACGTTCTGTAGAGAAGCTGCTCATGTGACTGTTAAGGTGCCATACACACAGGACGACCCCCGCTGACCATCAAATGTGCGTGGAGTTGTCCCGAATCTTCCCCGACAGCCGAAGTCAGAGGAGATAAGCAGCTGCCAGAGGAGATAAGCAGCCAGCTGCCAGAGGGGGACAGGCGACGTAACAGGAATGAGCAGCATTAGGTTTTATCTGGACAAGTCAGAAGATGGCAGCGGTGTCTGTGAGCTGGGATTTCCACTGATCACTGGACCTTATTACAATTCTCCTATCTCCTAGGGCAACGCGGTCTTCGAGATATAGGGGCACATTGCCCAGAAATAGGTAAAACGGCCTTTTCATGCCAATGATCTCGACCATCCTGGGTCCCACCAATGTTCTCTACTGACACTCTTAAAATTGAAGGGGTGTTCCAATGAGCGGGTCTCTTGACGTGTCTATCAGACCAGGACCCACTTGGCTCCCACCAGTGTCTCGATGTTGAGTAGATTCTAGTTTTCATTCTAATTTTGAGATACCGCGTCACGCGCTGCCACCTGAAATTAGGGCCGGGCGATTATGACCTAAACCAAAATCACGATCATTTGAACATATAACCACGATAACGATTATTTAGGCCACACCCCATTTTACATGCCACGCCCTATACTTGTCTGCTACGCCATTGAATTAATATACCCTGAGCCTGCTGTATACTACAGTATATAATATACCCTGACACTGCCCCATAGCTGCCCCAACACAGTATCATTCCCCCATAGCTGCCCCAACACAGTATAACCCCATAGTGCCCCCCCACACTGTATAAGAAGCCCATAGTGCTCCCCACGCATTATTGTACCCCCATAGGTGCCACCCACACAGGGCCATGCCCCCATAGCTGCCCCGCAACACAGTATAATGCCCCATAACTCCCCCCCCCCCCCATATGCAGTATAATTCCCCTGTCCACAGGAGGCAGATACAGGTGAAACCAGGAAAAAAACAAAATGTGCACGAGGACGTCGGTTATCTGCACTCAAATTCTGTTTCGGTTATTTTTCGATTAATGGCCCAGCCCTACCTGAAATCTATGGCGGTTATAGAAACCAATGAATGAGCGCACAAAGGCGCACCGAGACCCGAATATTCAAAACTAGGGCTGGGCGATTTATGACCTAAATCATGCCACGCCATTGAATTAATATATATCCCCTTGAGCCTGCTGTTTACTACTGTATATACCCCCTGCCACTGGCCCCCACACCGTATAATGCCCCTATAGTTCCTCCCCACGCCGTATAATGCCCCTATAGTTCCTCCCCACACCGTATAATGCCCCTATAGTTCCTCCCCACACCGTATAATGCCCCTATAGTTCCTCCCCACACCGTATGATGCCCCTATAGTTCCTCCCCACACCGTATGATGCCCCCATTGCTTCCCCCACAGTATTATGCCCGTGTAGTGACTAATAAAATACTCACCTAGCCCCCTTTCCACGACGATTGGAGAAGATCCCTCAGCAGGTCTCCCCTGGTCTACGCTACGTGTGGCTCGGCGCAGACAGGTACAATGTATTTCTGTGCCAGGCCACTGCGCTAGTAAATGGTGGAGTAGGGAGCGGACGGCTGTCTGCTCCACCATTGGCTTCAACTGTATCTGCGTGTTGAGGACGCAGAAACCGTTTAAACCGGGACAGAACCGAGCCGGAAAAACCAAATGCTCTGTTGTTTGTGCTGAATTTCGGTTTTGATTTTATGTTGATTATTTACCCAGTCCAGAACCTCATCGTCCCACCTTTGTCTCCATCCCCGTCTCCCCACACGAGACCTGCAGCTGATCTTATTGCCCTACCATGATGAGGGTAATACTTCTCAATGACGGATCTCATCCTAATGTTCTACCTTACTGTTACTATTACTATTCTATTCCATACTGTGCTATTACTGTACTGTTACTATTCTATACTGTACTGTTACTATTCCATACTGTGCTATTACTGTACTGTTACTATTCTATACTGTGCTATACTGTTACTATTACTATTCTATTCCATACTGTGCTATTACTGTACTGTTACTATTCTATACTGTGCTATTACTGTACTGTTACTATTCTATACTGTGCTATTACTGTACTGTTACTATTCTATACTGTGCTATTACTGTACTGTTACTATTCTATACTGTGCTATTACTGTACTATTACTATTCCATACTGTGCTATTACTGTACTGTTACTATTCTATACTGTGCTATTACTGTACTGTTACTATTCTATACTGTGCTATACTGTTACTATTACTATTCTATTCCATACTGTGCTATTACTGTACTGTTACTATTCTATACTGTGCTATTACTGTACTGTTACTATTCTATACTGTGCTATTACTGTACTGTTACTATTCTATACTGTGCTATTACTGTACTATTACTATTCCATACTGTGCTATTACTGTACTGTTACTATTCTATACTGTGCTATACTGTTACTATTACTATTCTATTCCATACTGTGCTATTACTGTACTGTTACTATTCTATACTGTGCTATTACTGTACTGTTACTATTCTATACTGTGCTATTACTGTACTGTTACTATTCTATACTGTGCTATTACTATACTGTTACTATTCCATACTGTGCTATTACTGTACTGTTACTATTCTATACTGTGCTATTACTATACTGTTACTATTCCATACTGTGCTATTACTGTACTATTACTATTCTATACTGTGCTATTACTATTCTATACTGTGCTATTACTGTACTATTACTATTCTATACTGTGCTATTACTATACTGTTACTATTCTATACTGTGCTATTACTATACTGTTACTATACTGTTACTATTCTATACTATTACTATACTGTTACTATTCTATACCGTGCTATTACTGTACTGTTACTATTCTATACTGTGCTATTACTGTACTGTTACTATTCTATACTGTGCTATTACTGTACTGTTACTATTCTATACTGTGCTATTACTATACTGTTACTATTCTATACTGTGCTATTACTATACTGTTACTATTCCATACTGTGCTATTACTGTACTGTTACTATTCTATACTGTGCTATTACTATACTGTTACTATTCCATACTGTGCTATTACTGTACTATTACTATTCTATACTGTGCTATTACTATTCTATACTGTGCTATTACTGTACTATTACTATTCTATACTGTGCTATTACTATACTGTTACTATTCTATACTGTGCTATTACTATACTGTTACTATACTGTTACTATTCTATACTATTACTATACTGTTACTATTCTATACTGTGCTATTACTGTACTGTTACTATTCTATACTGTGCTATTACTGTACTGTTACCGTACTATTCTATACTGTGCTATTACTATACTGTTACTATTCTATACTGTTACTATTCCATACTGTGCTATTACTGTACTGTTACTATTCTATACTATTCCATACTGTACTGTTACTGTACTATGCTGTTATATTTTGTCCAAAAAGAATTGGTAACCTTAACGCGAATCCGACGAAACTCAAAGTCAATGGGTTCCGTTGGACGCCGTTTGTTTCTTTGCGCCATATCGGGTACTCACATTTTTCTGGTTAAGCTGGGTTCACACCTGCGTTGAACCGTTCCGTTGTTCTGCTCCGTCAGAGGAGCAGAACAAGTGAATAACGGAACCACAATGGACACCGCCGATTGCCGACGAAACCCATTGACTTTAATAGGTTCGGTCGGGGTGTCCGTGATTTTACCGGACACAATAGAGCAGCATGCTGTGCTATTGTTTCCGGTAATCCCTGCCGAATCTGCGTCGGGGGCCCCTAACGGAGCCTCCGATGCAGATGTGAACGAAGCCTTATTTTATTTATTTTTTTATGAAACGGAATAACGGCTATTGAAGCGCAGGTGTGAACAGAGGTTTTTACATGATTGCTCTCCATTAGACGCGTTCCGCCAATTATTACTGTACGTTTGTTAGAGAGCAGCGCGAGGTGTTTCATCTGTGGATCAAAGGATCTTCAGTCATCGCCCTCCACTCAGTATTAATATTAGTATTAGTATAAATCATCTGGGTGACGATTAGACCCCCCCCCCCCCAGACTGACACCTGTCCACCACATGCCGCAGCTCCGATTAGTGACGTGTGGAAGGAGAGAGCCGTTCATCATCTCCGCAGGTTACACGGTGGCTTTACGAATTCTGTCATGTCGGGGGAGGGTGTGAGATATGTCCGAGCTCCGCTCTATAACTTATTATATTCTGAAGACTCCAAAGTTGCAAAAAATAACCTGGAAAATGTTGCCACTATTTACACTAGCGAAATACTGAGGATTTTCCGCAATGGATTTAAGTGCGGGAAATCGGCAGCATAATACGGTGGCAGCAAAATAGATGAAATCTCATCCACGGGCCGTGTAAATAATGAGCCCTTGGGAGTAGTCAGGACGGCTATGCAGTTCTTGTATTCTAGTCATGAATCAGGCGGCTCAGGATGAACCGTGTAGCAGGTGACAACTACTTCTATGAGCCATGAATTGTGATTAGAAATGACCTATAGTTAGAAGACGGAGGAGAACTTTTACCACATATGTATCTACATGAACCTGTTGAGAGTGGTTGTCCCCCCCCCCCCCTCCCGCAGCGCATTACTCAGCAGGGGGTGACAACAAGCAGTAGAAAGCTCCACCCAGAATATGTGTGTGGCGTGATGGGAGGGACGTTCAGGATGAAATAAAAGAATTAGTGAAAGCTTATTTAATAAGACGACTTTACCGTGTAATTTAGGAATGATTCCTGCCCCGGTCGTGTTAATATCACCTGCGGCTGGAACGGCCCTCGAAATCCGGTGCTCCTGCGCCCTCTGTGTAATATTCACATCTGCGTTGCGTCATCTCTTCACTTTACTCATTAAGGTCTCCAGTTTTTGTCCGTGGCCAAAGCCTCGTGTCTGAGGCGAGATCGGCGGCCGCTGCCTATTTACATCCCCCACAAATCATATGGAGATCGCGTTCCTGGCCAAAAAAATGACCGAGCAGCCGCCCCCGGCACTGGCGGGACATTGTGTCAGCGCAGGTTATGTGAGGAACTCAACCTGAACAGGAATAAACCAAAAACATCATCTCGACAAATGGAAGGTTTATTCTTATCTTGTCCGACTCCGGGACAGGAAAATTCCGGCAGTTTTGGGAATGACTTCAGAAAATGAAGCGCGACATTGTATCAGAGGTCGTTCTAAAAGCCACGGCGCCATTTCTTATTTGTATTAGTTTCCGGTCACACAATATGACTGCCCTTCCAGCTGCCCTGTGGTAGTCACCCAGCTTTCTAGGTTCCTGCAAGGCGAGTCTGCCCCGTTATACATTAGTGTATGTGTGCGGGAGGAGACCCTGTATAATTAGGCACATTGGCCGCTGTTCACATGTCATATTCGAAGCAGAAAAATACGAGGCCGATTTCCAGAGAAAAGCCTCTGAATCCAGCCGCGTTTGGAGCGGACTTTGCGCGCAGATCATGCAGCGTATTTTCAAAGTATTTTTTGTAGTGTCAATGGAAGATTCGCGTGTGAAACGCTTCTAAAAGTGACGCGGCGCCGCTTTTTTTAAACTCTGCATTGTAAAAATACGCCTTAAATGATCTACACGGTGTATTTCGAGGTGTAATACGCGCGTCTCCCTAGTTACGGGGGATGTCGTCACAGGCGATGCCTTTCATTTGGCAGCCGGCACAGCCATCACCTGATCACAGCGGCTCCTGACACGCACGGCAAACAGCTGATTTTGCCAGAGGAACCCTCGGTCACCCAGACGTTGTGAGGGGCGAGAATCCGTCGCAAGATCTGCATTGAATTTTGCGGCTGATTTCACCCGTCTACATTAAAAGGGGTGAAATCTGGTGTCAAAATCTGCAACAGAAATTGACCTGCTGCAAGTTATAACATTTATTCAAAACTCCTCCACGTGGCTGATGCCGTATTACGTTGCAGATTTTCCGTGCGCAAATCCACGAGGTAAAACGACATTTCGTTCGTGATGTGTGCGCTTACCCTTAATGTAATATTACATGGCGGCCATTCAGATAAATGACGCCATTCTGGCTCCAAGAGGGGGTTCTGAGTGGTTGACCCCACGTCCATGTGCCCTGATAGGACAGCGGTTGTTTGATATCTCATTTAAGCAGGAGCAGATGAAGTTGCCTTTCAGAAAGCTGGGAAAGCTGGGTGATGACCTATCAGGCCTGACTATAGCTTTCACTATGGTTGTCATCCAGCCTTCCTACAATCTATGAAGTTATATGGGAGTGGTGAATGTGTCTGTTCATAACGCGGCAGATTTGTCATTCAGGAGTGCGGGAAAGCTGGGTAATGGCCTCTGTTCTGCCACATTGGTTGTCGCTATGACATTCCCGTCATGTGTCTGCGATTCTGTATTTTATATCTTTTGTCTTGTTTTATATACACCTTCTTTTTGTAGTCGCTCTGAAGGGTGCTGCGGGGGTAGGGACTGGTTTTAGTCGCTGCTCCTTAATTGGGCACCTGTGCCTTTAAGTTGGGGTTAGACGGGCGCATCCTGCGCTGCCGTCAGCTGGTAACAGGCACCTGATTCTGTTCTATTCCTGAGCGCATCACGAGTCCTGTGTCTATACTGTAATTATACGTTAACCGCCGGAATATGGCGCCTATTAAATGTCAGCGTCCTGACAGACTATTGTGACAGCTGCCAAAGCCCCGTCACCGTGTTATTCCGAGGGCGAGTCCGTCCATGTCATCCCCGGGTAATGGTTTCTATATAGGGTCAATGCTTATATCCTATTCATGTATCTGCTGTGAATATATAGTCCATTCTATACTGATCATCGTATCCGTCTCCCCATTTATATCCTATGGTATAGCGGGCCTTTAACTTTGCTCATCCAGAGCTGCTTGGTTCATGAATAAAGTGCTAGAACATACAGAGAAAGCAGTGGGTCATGAGGGGTTATAGGGAATATAATGCTCACCTGTTGTTATATCTGCCTGCTTGCTTGCTGTCAGTGAATTTAGGCATCCATGGTTTTCATTCAGAGGCTGACAACCTGTCCTGATGTACTGCTCACGTAGCTGTGGGGTTCGTTACAAAGCTTTCTCTTCTAATGAGCCCGTCGGGTATGTGAGCAGCACGCTTTCAGGAGTCAATACACTGACTGCAAGCGGAGATCTTGAAGGCAATCCGGAATTGACAAAGTATAAAAGAAAGTTGCAGAATACAGAGATCTGTAAAGTCTCTGCCTCCCCGTTCATTAACCGTTTGAGTATTGACTGGTTGCTAGGGACCCTTTGCCTGACAACCCCATAGATTATGTAGTGAAGCACGGTATTAAAGGGACTTCTTCTTATGGGTAAACTATTAATGTCTCGTTACAGGGAACAATGGCGGCCACTGAAATAATGTGCAAAACGCCCATAAGGGCTCCGGGAAACCTCTTGCTATTTACAACCTTTCACTCGAAAGTATAAGCGGGTGACGTGTCTCTTCCCTGTGGCCCCGACCTCTTTGGTGCAATTTCACCCATTAGCTCAGTTTAGACACTACATCAGATGCCATAATGTAAAGGGCGCCTGAGCAATACATTCTGCTCCATCAGCGGGAGCACGGTCACTTGCTGCTGATCTAACCCTGGAGCCGGCTTCTCTCTGGGTTGTTCTGGTGACAGCTGAGGGTCTGTGACTTGTGGTGGTGACTGGAATGTTCCCTTACAATGAGGTTCATTCACGTGTTCCCCATCACTGGCGCTTCCTGGAGTGGTCACAGTATCGTCGGCTCTTGCGCGATGTTCACACGCTTAACAAAAAACGGCTGTAAATACGGAGATTTTCAAGGGAAAACCGTCTCTGATTTTCAGCCGTTTTTAAGCATCAGGCGTTTTTTACGGCTCTTTTTTGCGGCTGTTTTTCTATTGACCCAATGAAAAACGGCTCCAAAAACGGCTTAAGAAGTGACATGCACTTATTTTTTACGGGGCGTTTTTTTGAGCGCTGTTTTTACAAACGGCCGCGTAAAAAACGCCCCGTGGGAACGGAAAGCCGTTTTTCTCATTGAAATCAATGGGCAGATGTTCGGAGCCGTTCAGCCCCCGTATTTTCAGCCATTTTTGGGGTGTTTACGGCCGTGTGAACATTCCCTTATAGGTTTGTGTTGATTTTCTGCTGTTGTCAGATTTGCTTCATTTTTTTTTTTTTTGGGCGTTTTGTGTTCAAAATAATCCGCTCATTATGAGAACTCTTTACTGAAAATTTTAAGTCACATCCAAAGCTGCATCCAGAATTCTGATAGCTGACACTTGGAATGTTCTGTAACAAATCTGCCATGATCCCATCATGCAGTGCAGCACATTATAGTAGACACCCTAAACAAGTGTAAATGCAGCTTTGGATGTGACTGGAGTATAGATGGAATCCAGGAATCCACCGCTCTGTTCTGTTATCATGTGACACAATTTTCTATGGACCTGATCCCAGCCCCCCCCCCCCCCCACTCCATTTGTTTCTATATTTCCTGCAATATTTCCAGCCGGGGGACAGCGCGTCCCAATGTATCATCTCTGAGCCCCTGCGATTAATCCCCCGCTATTGTCACAATCTCCGTGTAATCCGCTCTGCATTCGCGGTCATGATTTCTGATTTGGCACCAGGCGCTGGTTACTATTTTTAACACCCGATTATTCATCCTGGATGTTCTGAGCGTCGTCTCTGCAGATTTCCAGTCCTGTTTCTACCAGTTATCGGGACATTGGAGTCCTGGATTCCTCATGTGTCTGTCCGGGCACAGGTCGTCGATCATGCAGAATGTTTGGCAGATGCCGACAATTACACATCTGCTTCTGAACATTGTTACTAATGTTGAGCAACTTTGTTTACTACTTTACTTATCTCATACTCATCCTGAATTACATCATGTGTACTCCACTCACACCCAGAGCTGCATTCAGAATGCACTGATTTCCTACTAGCATTTAGGCAGCAGAATGTCACATTTGTCTGCGGACACCGTGTCCATACTGAGCATCCTCTGCTGCGGTGCATTATGGGAGATGTATCTGCCACGTCAGGGATTGCACACTATTCACATCCACGGATTCATTCTGACGGCCGCTGCTTTCCTGTTAGCGCCGGTGCTTCCTATACTGCACTGTGGAGAAAATAAACGACATCTCCCACAATACAATGTGGCTGCAGTGATATAATGGGATGTCAGCAGATAGGGGTGTGTCTGTCAGCACAGTGGTGACTGATTCCTGTAGTGACCAGCAGAATTGTGAATGCAGCTTTGGCTGTAACTTTTTCTTTCATCTCTATGTAGATATAACCCGTGGGATCAGCTCTAGGTTATAATGTGCGCGGCACTTGGTCTATTGATGTAAACAACGTATTTATGATCTTCTGGATTGTGTTGCGGGTTTTTTTTCCTTTGACTTTCACCTCCAGCTATTTCTCTGTGTTTAATTGTAAAGGTTGCGCTGCCGCTGAGGACTGGGCAGACTGGCAGCGCCGGCCGGTGTGACCTCAGTGGTATTTGGTGCAGTAATCCTCGCTGATCACCTGACCCGCGCCTTCCCAGCGCCTGTTGGTTATGCCACGTCATGACTCTATAGTATAATGGGTTATGAGTCGCAGTGTATACGTGCAGCTGTCTACATGGAGTGTAACCCTTCACTGTATGGGGACCGTCACAGCACCGTATACTTCTATATGGCACATCGAGTGGCACGTGGACCACCTAAAGGTTTCATAAAACGTAATCATTATATAATGAAAAGTTCTGCAGCTTTCTAATAGACTTTGTGCTTCAATTCCTTACTATTTTCAAGATCTTTGCTTGCTGCAGTGAATGGAAGCATTCATTACTTACATCTAAGCCCGTCCTTACCTAATACTTTTAATAAATTCTGCAATGTGTCTAGACAGCTCTCTGTGAGCTGAAAACATCAGCACAAATCTCTCTCCTGTACTAATAGTTTGTTACAATGTATCGGTGCAGGCAAAATGTATCCGTCTGTAGTCCTTGGAGTCCAGAAGCCGCATCTTACTCCAGCAGGCTTCTGTTTAAAGGGTTTGTACAGGATTAGAAAAGCATGGCTGCTTTCTTCCAAGAACAGCGCCACACCTGTCCACCTGTTGCGTGTGGTATTGCAGATCATCCCTATTCACTACAAAAGAGCCGAGCGGCAATACCAAACACAACCCAAGGAATTAGGTGCCAGTTTTGCATCTCTAGGCACGTTGGCTCTTTGGCACCTGGGATGTTTCCAAATCGATGGGCACGGGTGGACTCCTTACAGTTTAGGAGTCCGTTATACCACTATAGGTATCCAGGTGCCAGGAGGTTACTAGCCGCGTTGGCTCCCAGGATGCTTCCAGTTCTGCTATAGGGAGTCGGTGCCGTCTGGGGGGGGATCCCCAGTTGAGTCTAATTATAGATACTAATTAATGTTCCTTTAGGGGTCACACATTTAGGTTGGGGGTGCAAGCAAATGTTGGAATAGGGCCCGCTCCTGATTCTGGTTCACCTTACCATGCCCTGGGGGGAGCCTGGCACTTGATGGTAAGGACGGTTCCCCCTCCCTAGTTTGCCAGCATTGTGATGCCTGCATAGAGGGGGGCGCACATGAAGAGTAGCGGGGCATGTTCTCTTCTCCCTGCTCTCACCTGGTGCCCTCACCTCAGGTGTTCGTCTTGGAGGGGCATCTGGGATAATATTTCCTGGCTTGGTGGAGTGCCATACAACACGTGTGATTCCGGCCGGGCTCCATTCTTCGGTTTGGACGATCCAGGTTTAATAAAGGGCTGCGTTCCGGGCACGCCATGACATCATGTTACCGCGGCCGACACCTCGTTTGGAGCAGGAGATTGCGCTTTAGTTTTGTTTAGTGATTTGGATTTATTACACGCTCGTGTTTCTCACAACCAATGGCAAATGTCCAGTCCACGGCGGCTGCACGATGAATGGAAATGTGGTTCTAATCTGGAATATAATCCTTTTAATATATATGAACCTCACGTTATATGATGGGCTCTTACTGAATAAAAGCCGAGTGCGGACCCAGTGTCGGACCCCCTCCCCCCGAGTGCGGACCCAGTGTCGGACCCCCTCCCCCCGAGTGCGGACCCAGTGTCGGACCCCCTCCCCCCGAGTGCGGACCCAGTGTCGGACCCCCTCCCCCGAGTGCGGACCCCGGTTCGGACCCCTCCCCCGAGTGGCCGCATTGATACCGTCCGGGTTGGGTTTGTTGAGTGGACTTTCTGCTTTTTAGGGGTTATTTGAATAAAGTCTGGCCAACTTTTGGATAGAATTGCAGATGATTTGCTATTGTGGATACAGCGATCTATAGCAGGTCTGATTGCCGGAATGCTCACTGCAGCACAGAGTGTTTTCAGAGAGGAATGTGATGCTCTTGTGGGAGGTCACTGACTTGGGGTTAAAGGGATTTTCCATTTCTATGTAAATAGATTCATAAAGAAATGTTCAGCAACTTTGTTAAAGAGAATGTGTTTCAATTCCTCGCCATTTTCAAGGTCCTTGCTTGCAGTCAGTGAATGTCAACATTCTTGATTACATCTAGAGATTGAAAACTGTACAGACCCTCATACATCTCACAGCTGAGGGTTTGTTACAGTTGTATCCAGTGTAGACAATCCTGTGAGCTAAACACATCAGCAATATAAATCTCTCACCTGTCCTGATAGTTAGTTTGTTACTCTGTTTCAGTGCAGGTAAAATGTATCAGTCTGGTGTACAGAATATTTAGCTCACAGAGACCAGACTGAAAGTAGTGAGTCAGAACAGGTTTTTAACCTTTTGGACGTAAACAAGAATGTTTCCATTCACTTACAGCTAGCATAAGTCTTAAAATTGTGAGAAATTGAAAAAGAAGTGCATATTGGGAAGTTGCAGAACTTTTGAATATTAAAAAACATGATTTTGATTTATTTACATGGAAAGCCCTTTTACGTAGTAACTGGATCTCCCAGCCGCACAGAGTATTTCAGGAATGGTTATGGAATGAACATTGTAGGCGCATGTGTGTATTTTTTTTACGGGATCATTTTAGCTGATTTTTCCCCTGACCACAGCTGCAGAGATTGCTGTATTTGAATAGAGCGAGTAGTGTCTCATCATTGAATCAATATTTAGAGGAGATAAGAGATGGTCCCTGAAGTCGGGGCTCTGCTCATTGAAGGGATCGTCACATGAATATAAGCTCGTCTATATGCTCTATTAGCCCCCATGGATTGGGGGGGGGGGGGGGTCTCCGGTTTGGGAGCAATGTCTGACCGGAGAGGAGGACTCGGGGACCTGTCTGTGTCGGGGGGAGATGCCCCTAAATGTTGCTGCCCAGTTTTCCGCCGTCCCATTTTTCCAGTCTTCTGGCGCAGGTGCTGTATACTGAGAACGGGAAGGTTGTTGCGGAGCCGCCATTGTTAGGAGACAAATGTAAATTGTAAACCGAGTCTGTGAGTTTTGGAACATGAAGTACGAAAACAAAGTGTGGAGACGTTTGACTGAATGCCCATCGATGTGTACGGAAATAATCCCTGTATACCTGGCGCGTGGTGATGTCAGAACGCAGCAAATAAACGGAACCTGCGCTGCAAGGTCTTGTTCACATCTGCGTTGGAGAATCCGTTAGGGGCCTCCGCCGCTGATCCGGCCGAGATTACCGGAAACAATAGTTCAGCATGGCGGGCTATTGTTTCCGGTAAAGCCACGGACGCCCTGACGGAAAGCTGACCGCAGCCATTAAAGTCTATGGGTCCCGCCGGCCGCCAGTGGTGTCCGTGGTGCAATGGAACAGTCCCTTCCGGTTTTACCCCCTTCTGCTCCTCTGACTGAGCAGAACGACGGAAAGCCGCAACGCAGGTGTGAACAGGACCTAACCTGCGTTCCAGTCTTCCTCTTCTGCATCATGTTGCTGTCCATGTGTCGTCAATAAAGCTATTGAAGGGTTAACCGCGCACGTTTCTTCTATCTCTGGATATTATTAATGTGATCGCTGAGCACCGCCCGAAGTCCGAAAACGAGGAATGGACATGATAATAACAAGTAGCGCCGACCGTATCTTGTCTTATGAACTTGAGAACCTGTGAGAGACCGACGCCGCGCCGACCACCCCCGTCCCCGCTGTGCCTCTTTCTAGGGCTGCATTCACACTGCAGTGTCCGCTTGGCGTATGCGCCATATGTTAAACGTATCCTAAGGTCCCTATTCGCCTGAAGGAGGCCAAAAGAGTGTCCTCATGGCCTCCGACGGCCTGGTATATGTCGGTACACCATTTTTTTAACTGTATGGATTAGCCATAAATGTCTGAGATGGGAATGCCCTTTTAACTAGAATGTTTCAATTCACTGACAGCAAGTAGACATCTTGAAAATGGTGAGGAATTATAACACAAAGTCTATTCGAAAGCTGCAGAACGTTTCTTTAGATTTTATATGGTTCATTTTCTTAGTGAATCCAGACACCCACAGACTTGATGGTAACCCTGCACCTTGAGTTCCTCTGATGCCGCTTATCTCCTGGGGACTCTCTGATATCAGTCGCTTCCCCCAGATGTTCTACCCCCCTTCCCCCGCTGTGAATGAATGCTCTCAATAAATGAATGTGACATGATGGGACCTGCGGTTCTAAAGACGTGAAGCCCTTGGTTACGGATGAATCGCAGCCCCGGTGATATCTGCCCCTCCCCCTCTTATTTACAGTAATAACGCGCGTTTCTACTAATCTGCTTATACCGTTCTGAAATAAAATAAATTCTATATAAAAATGATCACATTTCCTCCATAAACCACGTGTTTTGTTTGCCCCGCGCACGTTTTGCCCCCTGATAGTTGCGGAATCTGGTCATTAATTGCATTAGTGTCTCTGGAGTGACGGAGTTTATCGATGTTCTGCCATGTGCGTCTAATAACCCAGAGCGACACCTGACGAGCCACGATGATGGAAGTCATCTAAACGCACACTCACTCCTTAGGCTCTGTTCACACGCAAACTCAAAAACGTCTGAAAATACGGACCTGTATACAAGGGAAAACCGCTCCTGATTTTCAGACGTTTTTTAAGCCACTCACGTTTTTCGCAGCGTTTTTTTACGGCCGTTTTTGGAGCTGTTTTCAATAGTCAATGAAAACGGCTCCAAAAACATCCCAAGAAGTGACCTGCAGTTCTTTTGACGAGCCGTCATTTTACGCGCCGTATTTTGACAGCGACTCGTAAAATAAAGTCTCGTGGGAACAGAACATCGTAATTCCCATTGAAAGCAACGGGCAGATGTTTGTAGGCGTAATAGAGACGTTATTTCAGGCGTAATTCGAGGCGTAAAACGCCCGAATTACTTCTGAAAACACTGCGTGTGAACATACGGAGCAGCGCGGACAGACGGAAACGTACAGAGCGCTACAATGGATCCCGCTCACTGCTGTCACTTTCCCCCTGTCCTTGGCGGATCCTATTCCTCTTTGTTTGCATTTTACCACCAATTGTTGTGGTTTTGTGATGCGGTTTTTGCGCGCATGGGTGGAAAACATTGTTTCGCATGGAAATCACGCTGTCAAAAACCGTATTACAGCCGCAACCTGCAGAAACGGCGTTCACCAATAATTATTGATCACGTAAACTAATGGTGACACCGCTAAGAGGAAAATGCTGCATTCAATGTGGTCGGCAACCTGTAGAACTACAAATCCCAAAATCCCCTGACCACCAGGTCATGCTGGGAGCTGTAGTTCCACAACAGCTGACGAGACCCAAATTTCAGACTCCTGATCCAGAATGCAAATCTGCACATACCCCAATGTATGAACCGTAGTGGAACGTTTGTTAAAGGGCCGGCGTCCTGTTTTCTCTAAATAAAGCTTATTTATTGTGTCATGAAACGTTATGAAACTTTCGACTCTTGACCATTTCAGATCCCTGCTTGCTGTCACTGAATGGTAACAATTTTTTTTTACATCCAGAGGCTGAAAACCTGCATTAATTATGTACTGCTGACACAGGATTGTGTCTCGTTACAGTGTATCAGTGATCTTTCTTCTAATGAGAAAATTCTGCCACATTCTGTCCTTGTGTAAAGTGAATCTTCATTACACAGTTTCTATCTACATAGAGAGTTGTGTAACTTTGTAATACTTTACTTTTCTCATCTGATGTTGCATTATATCAAGTTTTCTTCTCCATTCACATCTCAGCATGAAAATACAAATTCCTGGCACGCGTCGTCTTTTCTCCACCCTGCTGTCAGTTCCATACACCTGCCATGCATATAGCAATAATGTGCCCAGCCTGCATGTGTATGGGACAGTCAGGAGACGCCTGTATCTAATGTGTACGTGACAGAATTACTGTCTAACCGTTCTCTAGAGACGGGGAATTCTGAGTGCAGCTTTGGTTGTGACTGGAGTATAAAACATGACTTATTTAGAAACCAGTACAAGATTAGTAAATAAAGGTGTGTGAATTGACAAATTTAATGTAAACTGTTGTAAGGATTTTTTTTGGGACATTACGGAAGTTCCTCCTTTTTTTTGTTTCTTTGCTTCGTTTACAGAATATTGAAGGGCCGGCAAATATCCTGAATATAAAGCTCGATTGTTGGGTAACAAAATGTTCTTTAGGTTTCTCGCAAACTGCTCAAAAGTCCCAAAAACTCGAATATTAGACCGATCTTGTTGCTTCTCCAAACAAAAGTGGGCATAGTTTAGTGGAAGGGGTACCGGGCACCCTGCAGCCGGGCGCATTTACAATAATTTGCCAGAAACTGCCGGAAGTTATATCTATGCCCGCTCCTGGCGCACGGACCACCGAAGATGCAACAAATATTTAAAGGGGTTTTTACAGCCACTAAAAATTGATGGTCTATCCTCCGAGCTCTTCACCCCTTCAAAACAGCTGATCGGGGGTCCCGAAAGTCGGACCCGACCCATCAGCTATTGACGGCCTTTTTTCTGAAGATAGACCATCAGTTCTTAGTGGCTGGAAAACCCCTTTAATTTTTTTACATCTTACTCCAGCTGGTTACCTATTAACACTGGTGTATGAAACTCCGGCCTTAAACATATTTTCTCCGTTTGTGTTTTCTATTTCTCAACATTTTCAAGACCTCTACTTGCTGTCAGGGAATATGAACATTCTTTACTTCCAGAGGCCGGAAACCCGTCCTGAGCTAATACCTTTCCGAGCAGAGGGTTTGTTAAACTTGTATCCAGTCCCTACAATCCTCTGGGTTATATTGTGACTAACTCTCTAGATATTGGGGAGCAATGTCAGAAGAGGCAGGGCAGTGCTCCGAGGCTGCGTGACCTCTGACGTGTGCGGCGCAGTAAGGGACTTTGTGGTCATCATCATTGTGGGCACTTGGCTTGTCATGGTTTGAATAGGAAAGCGTTGTCATTCTACGATTTAACTAAGACTTGCGGGTGGAGCAATAGATTTAAGCTGCCGTATGTTCGTGATTTCAGACGTACGATTCTGTCGTTTATGGTCGGTCTGTCAAGTTTGACATTTTGGATAACGATGCCGTAAATGAAACCGACAAATTGCCGATCGATCTCTGCCTTGGTCTGACTTTCTTTGATGGGATGGAGATCCGTCCTTGGGCATGAACCAGTCTGACTCCCGACAATGACCAAAATAATCCAACACGGCAGATCAACTTCATGTCACAAAAAGGCGCCTATCGACCTCTTTGGCCCTCCAAAATCTGTGTACGGCAGCGGGAAGGCGTTCTATCCATCCAGGGAGTTCAGTTTTGGGCAGGGAGGGGGTCATATTTCTGCTGAACCAAAGCGAGAATTTGACTTGCCATATTTTGGCCCTGGTGATGGCGCTCCCGGGCTGCGGTACGACCTCTGCGGCAGATTTGGCCATTTTCCACCGCGTTTTGCAGCGCAGTTTCCCAGTATAATCTCCAGTGGTCTCGTCTCCTTGACACTGAATGTGACCCTTCATGGGGGAGTTAAACATTAGCCCAAACACTGAGCAGCAAGAGGTCAATCATTTAACCGGCTCCTGGCCATACTGCCGATTCTTGAACCCGAACCAAGCCCTGTTGTCTCCCCCAGATATCATTCGTCTTGTCCTCCCAACTATTGTCACAGGCGGTTCTGCAGCACTTTATACTGCGGAGCAGAAATCCGTCGCATTGTACAGACATGACTTCTTTATTTTCCGAATATTCCTCCCATTATTCCTCTGTATTTCAGACTCTTTATCCTCAGAGGAGCTTTCTTCTGTGCTCGGTGTCGCCCCCTGCTGATAAAGGCACTTGTATGAGCTGCCAAGAGGAGCTGGGGGAGGGCAGTGACAACTACGCTGAGCACGTTTGTCCAGTAAAGCTGAGCTGAGTGCGCAGTGTATGATGTAGTTGAGGGTAACGCTCTGTGCTGGGAATTAGACTGCAGGCGTTGTGTTCTGCTCTCTGCCCGCACCCTACCCGTGCGTGCTTGTTTGATGCCAAAGCAATGCCTCATGTGTCCGCCCCGTGGGTTAGGATCAGCACCTGCTTCACGTAGACGCCATTAACCGCCCTTCTGTCAGGCACAACGACCATTAAATTGCTGATAAAAGATTAAAGCTGTAGGTGTGCCCCCGGGGTGAGGGGATGGCCCCAGGAGGGGCATTCCTTGGCTACAATTGTACATACAGGATAGACAGGACGGGTATTGTTTGCCTACTGACGTCTTAATGCCACAGTCCCTGGATGTGACAATGCCGCCATTAATAGGGAGGACGGGACGTCACCAGAACATTACACGTTTCTTTGTTGGTTTCTTGTAAGATTGTAACTTAATCGCAGTGTAACGGAAAGCCGTGATCCACTGGGGCGGATTTACTGCGGGGTCCGCGGCCAGAATGGGTTGATCAGATGTGTGCGCCTCGCTGGATGCTCTTAGGGTCAGTTCACACGTGTAAATACTGCGGTATTTCCTCAGCGGAATTCTTTGCGGAAAATCTGCAACCGTGTAGCTGGAAAGTGGATGAGATAAAACAAATGCGTTAATACTGAGCGGGAAAAAATTGACCTGCGGTGTTTTTTTGTGGTTATTTCGCAGCGATTCCACTGCAAAAAAAGCAACCCCGGAAAAAAAAATTCATACAAAGGCCTCGTTCACACTGAGTTTTTTGCAGGAGGAAAATTCCGCATCAAAATTCCGTTCAGGATTTGCCGCAATTTATGCGGTGTTTTTCACTTGCGCCCATTGAGTGCTATGGGCAAAAAACTCTGAGAAATACGCTTTCTCTGCCTCCCATTGAAGTCAATAGGAGGTCAGAGACGTAAACGCGCGAAGATAGGGCATGTCGCTTCTTTCTCCCGCAAGGCAGTTTTACCGCTCGCGGGAGAAAACCGCCCCCGCCTCCCATTGAAATCAATGGGAGGCATTTTCGGACGGTTTTTGACCAGTTTTGCGGAGCGGTTTCCGCTCCAAAAATCTTGTCAAAATACTCCGTGTGAACAGGGCCAAACACAGAAGTCTTGTGTTCCATCCCTCCAGCGCGGCCTCCTGGGGGATGACACTTCATCCCATGTGGCCGCTGCTGCAGCCAATCACTGGCTTCAGAGTTCTCCTGGGATGAAATGTCATGCTATTGGGCCGGCTAAGTGCTGCAGTTTTCCGCAGCCGACATTCTGGGCAAAAACCTGCTCCAGCTTGGTGAGGCGTATCCGCCCCGTCTTAGGTTTTGTTCAAACTTAACAAAATTGCTGCAGAAAATGGTGCGGATTTTGCTGCGTTTTTCTCAATGTTGGGGGATGGTGACGTCTCCTCCGAAAAATGCAGCAATACAGTCTACTTTCCGCAGCCAGAATTGACACGCTGCGGTACGAAAAATACGCACCGCAGGTGAATCTCTGGTTGGAAGTTTTATGCAGCTTGTGGACGGGATTTGTTAAATCTCACCCACTTTGCTGCTACTGTATTCTGCTGCGTAATTTCCGTCCGCAATTCCGGACGGAAAATACGCAGCAATTCCATTTCGTGGACAAGCCCTTTAAGTGTGTTCTGGGAAGAGGCGTGGCATTGCAGAAAGAGGGCGTGGCTTAATATGAAACAAAATGTGTCAAAAATCTTGCCTAAAATTCTGTTGCAAAATAAGCCAAATCAAAAGTGGTAAAAGGAGGAGATGTGTCTAACAGGTCATGTAAGATGCGCCACGTTTATCATACAGCGTGCGCCACTGTGATACATTTGGCGCATCTTCTGACCGCCTGGTTTAAATTTACAAAGCTTAGTAAATCTGCAAAATCCTGTTTCAATTAATCATCGTTTTCAAGCTTTCTGCTTGTCATTGAATGGAAACAATCTGTCCTAATATCTCCCATAGCTGAGGGTTTGTTACAATTGTATCCAGCCTAGCCAATTATCTGTGAGCTCATCAGCAGCACAAATCTAACCACTGATACATTGTATCAGTCTGGAGTCCAGGCTGTTTACCTCAGAGGATTGTCTAGACTAGATACAATTGTAACAAACCCTCAGCTGTGAGAAGTATTAGGTCCGTACAGTTTTTCAGCTTCCGGATGTAAACAATAAATCTATTCACTGACAACAAGCCGAGATCTTGATAAGGAGAAACTGAAACACAAGTACATTAAAAAGTTGCAGAAGTTTTCATTGTACAATAATTCAGCTTTATAGGACACCCCCCCCCCCTCTATATTCCTTTGAGGTCATATGGGTGTAAGAAAGGGGGTCCCCCACTATTGACCGGAGTCCAGAGCTGCGGGGAGCCCCGGATGATCTGCAGATTTCTGCATCTCATGGACCTCAGTGGCCACTTTGTAATGCTGCGCAGTCCGCTCGTTGTCGGGGGGCCCTGGTGATGAGGGGTTGTACATCCCCGTGATTACGATGCCGGATGACTATTAGTCGCCCTCACATGTCTTCTAGTCCATCTCCCTGGGTCGGGGGCTTCATACCCCATGATAATACCCTGCATGATGCCGTCAGCTTTGTTTGCGATGCGCCAGATGTTGCCCTTGTTTACAAGAATTGTGATGTCCCAGAATAGCAACCAACACAATGTGGGCGAGTATTTGTGGGCGAGCCGGTGCTGATGGGGCAGCGGGGACCTCGGTGAGGACTTTATGGGACCGCTGCAGCTCGGCTGCTTGTCTTGGCTCCTGCTGGATGGATTCACGCCGCTTACAGATGATCATTATTGCACAACACCCCAAATGTCTTGTTTCATTCTTTAAGACATGAGATTTATTCCCGGTTTTGGCTTCGTCCTCGTGTCTGTTGAGTAACCAAATCTGTGCGGAGCGGCAGGAATAGTGATGAGGACTTTGTAGCCGGTCTGAGCATTTACAATCTAGCAAAGCTCTTAATTAACTGCCCCTGTCCCCGCTAACATCATCAGTATCCGCACACTCCTCTGCTGAAATACTCTGTGCTGCTGGTGACCCCATTCCTTCCACTATGCAACTTTCCGGCCATAACCTCCCACAATATTAGCACACTCCTGTCCTGAAGTACTCTGTGCTGCTGGAAACCCCGTTCCTCCCGCCAGTCTGTGACCTCCCACAGGATCAGCCATCTCCCCTGCTGAAGTACTCTGTGCTGCTGGGTCCCCTTACCCTTTCACTGTGCAACTCTGTTAGTAACCGCCCACGCGATCAACACACTGCTGTCCTAAAATACTCTGTGCAGCTGGGGAACCTGCTTCTTCCAAGATGCACTTCCTACGGGATCACGCTCCTTTGCTCTGTGCTGCTGTTTTCTGACTGCTTCATTCCCGATCCCCTTCTTATTATTTCGAGGATTTATATGGCGTTTTCCCCTCATTAACTTTACAACGTGCCATAAAAAATGTCTGTAAGATCCGTTACTGTGTGTCAGTCGTGTTTTTGTATTTTTCATTATTATTAGAAGAATTTCTAGGAACACTTTCCTGGAGCGGCCGCTGAGCTCTGCTCCTCCGAGTAGCGACTGTGTGTAGTAACCTGGTTGTATGGTTTGCAGTGTGAATTTCCACAGATAATCGAATTACATTGTAACAATTATTCGTCACGTTTGTTATTTGGGGCACAGCAATATCTTCACATCTACGTTTTTTTTTTCCCACAGGATCTGGTGAAGGTTACGGCAAAATCATACAACGATTCCCACTGACGGACTGGAGCGATACGCCGTTCCCACAGGGAATAGAACTGGTATGTGATCCGTTATTAGGGCCGGGCAATTATGACCTAAATCACAATCACAATTAATTGAACACGTGACCTCGATTACAATTATTTAGGCCACACCTCCTATTTGCATGCTACGCCATTGAATTAATCTGTATCCCCTGTGCCTGCTGTATATAATATACCCCGACACTGCCCCCCCACAGTATAATGCCCCCCATAACTGCCCCCCCCCCACAGTATAATGCCCCCATAACTGCCCTCCACACAGTATAATGCCCCCCATAACTGCCCTCCACACAGTATAATGCCCCCATAACTGCCCTCCACACAGTATAATGCCCCCCATAACTGACCTCCACACAGTATAATGCCCCCCATAACTGCCCCCCCACAGTATAATGCCCCCCATAACTGCCCTCCACACAGTATAATGCCCCCATAACTGCCCTCCACACAGTATAATGCCCCCCATAACTGCCCTCCACACAGTATAATGCCCCCCATAACTGCCCCCCCACAGTATAATGCCCCCATAACTGCCCTCCACACAGTATAATGCCCCCATAACTGCCCTCCACACAGTATAATGCCCCCCATAACTGCCCTCCACACAGTATAATGCCCCCCATAACTGCCCTCCACACAGTATAATGCCCCCCATAACTGCCCCCCCACAGTATAATGCCCCCATAACTGCCCTCCACACAGTATAATGCCCCCCATAACTGCCCCCCCACAGTATAATGCCCCCATAACTGCCCTCCACACAGTATAATGCCCCCCATAACTGCCCTCCACACAGTATAATGCCCCCCCCATAACTGCCCCTACTCTGTATAATGCCCCCCATAACTGCCCTCCACACAGTATAATGCCCCCCATAACTGCCCTCCACACAGTATAATGCCCCCATAACTGCCCCCACTCTGTATAATGCCCCCATAACTGCCCTCCACACAGTATAATGTCCCCATAACTGCCCTCCACACAGTATAATGCCCCCCATAACTGCCCTCCACACAGTATAATGCCCCCCCCATAACTGCCCCTACTCTGTATAATGCCCCCCATAACTGCCCTCCACACAGTATAATGCCCCCCATAACTGCCCTCCACACAGTATAATGCCCCCATAACTGCCCCCACTCTGTATAATGCCCCCATAACTGCCCTCCACACAGTATAATGCCCCCATAACTGCCCTCCACACAGTATAATGCCCCCCATAACTGCCCTCCACACAGTATAATGCCCCCATAACTGCCCCCACTCTGTATAATGCCCCTGCAGCTGCCCCCAATAGTGCCTGATAAAAATAATATATATACTCCCCTAACCCGTTCCAACGACGAGTGGATACCCCTCTGCTCCTCATGACTGTGCAGCTCGGCGCAGACCGGCACGATGACGTCACTGCCTCGCGTCCGGCGATACATAGTGAATGGTGGAGCAGGGACCTTGCGGCTCCCTGCTCCACCATTAGACTCCACTGTATCTGCGTCCTGAAGATGCAGATACAGCCGGGAAAAATAATTGATTAAACCGAAATTTGCAAGATGACGTTGATTTTAATTGCGCTGAACTTCGATTTCGATTATTTTTTGATTAGTTGCCCAGCCCTAGATGTTCTGTTCTCTCTCACAATAAGAATATAAAATGTCTTTGCAACAATGTATCAATGAAAACTTTCTATTGACGACCTGGAGTTCCCCTTTAAATCTGCCCCTTGTTTTTCCAACAATGAATCTCCCTGAATGGTCTTTCGTCTTTCTGGGATGAGCGCGGATGTCAGATCTTCTTCTTCTGAGTTTCTGCCGTTTCTATCCTCTCGGAGATCGTTAAGTGAAGCCGCGTGCCGGATCTGATCACCTGTATGGGCGTGGACGCGGTGTACAGAGCGATAGCGCTCGCAGTCCTGTGAGATTTTCTGACCCGTGATCAGCATTTTTGCTGCTGTTTTTGGATCCTCTGAGGAATAATTTGCTGGTTTGTCATTAATCGCATCTTTTACGGTGACTTGGATTATATTGTGTCGGCGGTTCAGCCCCTCGTGTAGATAAACCATCGCGGTAACGGAGAAACGTTGCACCATATAAACGCAGGACTTGGGACCGTTAACAGCGCGCTAACCTCGGCGGTCAGCGCTTGCTTTAGCGATCTGTTTTTCCGGGTAATTGAACATTAAGTTGCGGTTGCTGCTTTTTAAAAGCGAGAGTTCCAAGAAAATATTCCCAGAACGGCTTTACATGCAGCGCCGCGTGGAGTTACATTTCGCTTTTTTTCTCCCCTCCGCTGCAGATTCTCGGGAGATATTTTATCTTTGCATCTTTGGCGTGCAGCGGTTTGGATTCTCGCGGGCGATGATCAAGGCTTTGCGGTCACTCATGTGTCGGCTGATGCAGCGAATATTCCTCTAATCCTCTCGTTTGTCTGCCACGGCCGGACGAGTCTGTAAAACAAAGATCAGTCAGGTCGTGCATGAAGCCGCGTGTCTGTCAAACTGGAGTCCACAGCGGTTCGGTCAGGCTCGACGGTTTATCGGAGAGTCGCGGTTTCCTGTATAATTGGCCGCCATCAACATTTTCTATTAATTACAAGATTACTGACATTTTGCTATTGGTATCGCTGGTTATTGCTGCAGAGTCCTTTATATCCACACCTAGTCCTGTATTTCTTCCCACGATTCCACGCGCTGCAGTCCTCCCCTAGCCCATAGCTCTGTTCATCCTGATCCACCAGGTTCATGAATAGAATGCTAGGACTGCAGTGATGACTGACACACAACCAGGAAGTGCAGCGTGACGATGTATAACAATGTACATGGGCACGGGAAGGGCAGCCATTGCCAGTTACTCAGTTGTGGGTGATGGTATCGTCCTTGGCTGCGCTGCCGGGAGCCTTGTGTCCGCTGTATGACACCACGCGCAGCACGTGGATCCGGTATTCCAGGCACCGTCATGTATGGAGTCCGGCTGTCTGAGATTAGGGAAATCCGCAATGATTAATTATACGGATTCTCCGATCCCCTTCATTTCCCAAATCACTATATAAAACCAGCACTAATAACGCTGCAAATCCTAAATATAAACCGCGTTCTTCTAGGATCCTAAAGATCAGGGGCCTGTCAGCGTGACGGTCGCAGTACACCGGCCGCCATCTTGTTAAAAATAAAAAACCACACTGACACGAGAGAACTCCGCAATCTAGAAGTCCTGGAGTCGTCATCTTCTGGCAGGTTGTTAGTCTTCCCATCTGTTCCTGGAGAAGCTGGGTGACGGCCGCCATTACAGCCCCCTGAGACTTCGTTCTGCGTAGTTGTACCGTGATACATCCCCATGTCCTTGCTTACTGGACCAATTTGCCATTCAGAGGTCTGGGAAAGCTGGGTGACCACACATGTAGAAGCTGCGACTGGTCAGATCGGTGGTCAAGCAGAAACAGGTGGAACTCATTCCTGTGCAGCCAGATATAACTAAGAGATTTATAGCTTCTGAGAGATGGTCACACCGCTTTCCCAGGAACCTGAACGGTAATCTGTTCATTGTTTCCTCTATGTTTGGTTTACATTTGTCATTCAGGACTCTTGAAGGATTTCAAGGAATAATTAATATTGTTGAGAGAATTCTGGAGTCTGTTCACAGGCCCGGAGCAGCTGTAGGAAGTGGCAGCCTCTGGGGGTTGCGATCCTTCAATGAAACGGAAGCGCCGCTGTCTCGGAGGGTCGTCTCCCTCGTGGCATGATTCTTGTCACAGCGAACTTTCTTATATGTTCACTGGTGAGGAAGAGAAAGTGGAGCCCCCTGGTCAAGACTCATCGCAGATCCTGATAGACTTTTGTATTTCTATTCCTCGCCAAGATCTCTGCTTGCTGTCAGTAAATGGATGCATTATTGGTTACATCCGGAGGCTGAAAACCTGTATTGGCCTGATACTTATGACAGATGAGGGTTTGTTACAATTGTATCCACTGTAGACATTCCTCTGTGAGCTAAACAGCCTGGCTCCAGAATGATACATTTTACCTGTACTGATACATTGTAGCAAATTATTGGGACAGGAGGGAGAGATTTGTGCTGCCGTGTCAGCTGTAGGATTCGTTCTGTACAGGTGTTCAGTCTCTGGATGTAAACACGAATGTTCCCATTTACTGACAGCAAGCACAGATCTAGAAAATGGTGACGAATAGAAAGACAGTGTGTTAAAAAGTTGCAGAACTTTTCATTATACAGTGATTACTTTTTATATAATTTTACATAGGAGTTTACATTTTTTTTTTAGATACTTTTGCTTTACTTTTACATTGTCTAATGCTCCAGACACATCCAGAGCAGCATTTCACTCTACTATTAACGGTGCGATGTAGTGCAAACAGCAGCCAGCAGGATTATGAATTCAGCTCTGGAGGTGACTAGAGCACAAGACATGTAACTCAGGATGACAGGATAAATAAAGCGGACATTGCTCTGCTGTGTTGCATTGTTGGGGATGTAGTGTTTACATCCGACACTCACAGAAGCTTACAATAGAAATCAAGAATTTGGTAGAGTCCTGGTAGAAGGCTGAAGTTTAATGGGAAGTGTCGTGCCAATGTCTGAAGGAATAAACCATGAGGTCCTGAGTCTCGGGATATCGCGTTCACAGCAGCGTGCGTTGCCGCCGGACTTTCGCCTTCACCAGCATCAATGTGATATAGAAAAATGCAATGCATCATGGGCTCCCCTCTAAGCTGGTAGTATCTCTGTGGATACAGTGCAGATGGATTCCAAGTGGCAGAAAGCAGAATTGTGAATGCAGCTCTGGGTGTGATGTTCCCAAAGAAGATTATTTGCAGGCATATTTATCACAGTGGAAAATTCCTGCTTCCTGGGCATCAAGTCCAGCGGATATGGCGGGGGACATAACGTTCCCAGAATTCTCTGGGATTAACCCCGCTTTTGTTGAGTAAATCTCCTTCACTTCAGATAATTGTTTTCGTAGCTGCGTTTTATTACTTTCTTTGCTCCTTGTATCATCCCGCGCTCCCGGCAGTCATCATTTCTATGTTTTATGCCTCATGAAGATTTCCATCTGTCACAGAACTTCAGGTTTTACTGCAAAAAGTTGCAAAATTGATCCCCATAGATTGCAGCTACAGGTACCTATTATTTATCATCTGTCCTCCCAGAATTCCAGGCACTGCCGGGGGGCCCCCTAGTGTGGTCCTTCTTGCGCTTCCTGGTTAATGAATAGAACACCAGAAGAGCGGTGTAGACTGATACACATGCAGCGCAGTCACAGACTAGGGGGTGATGGGGAAGCGTCGGTCAGCGTCTTCTCTATTATATGGCTGATTTTGGTCTCTCCCCAGGATGTTGGGGGGGATGGGGCCCGGACTCTCGGCTTTGGGAATGTTCGGTGCTCTGCTGGTGCTGATCGTAGTGACTGGAATTCCATCATCTCTCAGGATCTTCCTGATCTGCTGGATTTCCCCCTTTCTTATGCATTGTAGTTGTTTGGTATTTTTTCCTGGCGGTTCGGGAAGGTGTGAGGTTTCTGAGAAGACGCTTCCTGTTTATTATTGGTGGATTCATGAACGACCCCTGAGAAAGCCCCTGAATAACCTCCCTAGAGACCTTTATAATGGGATAATATCCGGCCTCAGGACCACCAGGGACCCATAACCTCCTGAGCGCTGCGCCTCACGTCCCGGGGTCCGTGTCTTCGGTGACCTTGGACATGACACTGGAGCTTCTCCTGTGACTTTATAAACAAGATACGTATGGATGACGCTGATGTATGTGTGAACGCTCCCCGATGGTAAAGAAGAGGAGTTCAGTCCCTGAGACATTGCGAGGTCATAGAAGGAAATGTCTATGAGGATCTCTGTGCTTTTCAGGGTCTCTGGAAAGCTGGGTGCCAACTTCTATAGATACTTTACAGACCAAATATAGAGGTTGTCACTTCTGTCGCCTATACCCGAGACAATGAAACGCTCCAGATTGAAGATACTGGGACGATGTGACAGTGACATAGCGTGGATTAGTCCGCCTGCGCCATTCCCAAGCCTCTGTGTGGTGATAGGTGGCGGCAGATTCTATGTCTCAGACTAATGTAAGGCCCCTGCGCACCACCGTAGTTTTCATCCGTTATTACGGATGCAATTGCGGACACATTCATTTCTATTGGCCGCGGACAGCTTTCCATATATTTACGGATTTGTGTCCGGCCGTAGAAATGATCTGCAAAATATAAAACATGTCCTATTCTTGTCCGCAATTGCGTCACGGACTCCCCATAGAAGTCTATTGGCGCTTCTGCAATTGCGGACGGCCACGGATCTGTATTTGTTGACTGTAAAATCCCGTATGGTCGTGTGCACGAAGCCTGACATAAATAGGAGCGCGGTGAGGATTTCATTATCGCTCTCCCTTATAAGACGCCGCCCGCTCCACGTATAAAGGTCGTTTCCGCCTCCTGTGTCTATTATTACGGTCATCGCTTTCATTCTTCCGTGGAGACGTCTTCCTCACATGAAGGTCGAATAGTCGTCTTGTATCCGGCTTCATCCAATGGATGCTCGTCTGGGAGACCATGATCGTCTTGTAGCGCCGGGGTCCGCGGTTCCAACCCAACAAACATTGGAGCGCTCATGTTTCCTGCCACACTCCTTTACAGTCTGAAACTGGCCCAGTGTGTGTGTGAGAGGGAGATTAGATTGTGAGCTCCTGGGGACAGGGATGATACATTGTGTGAGGGGTAAGATTAGATTGTGAGCTCCTGGGGACAGGGATGATGGGTGTGATAATTGGCTTACACTTTTCTATTACATTATAATTTCTAGTGCAGAAAAATTGCAGTGGAAAGAATATTCCTGGAAGTTACTGGAACCTATGTAAGGTCCTGGCCTCTGCATGCAGAATGAAAACCTCCATTCTTTACACTGCAGGCTGCATCCACAGAACTGGAAAATGGTGTAAAAATGTAACCAAGGTTTTGTATTACAAAGTAACACGACTAGAAGCTTTCCATCATGCTGCCAGTCTAGACAGTTGCCGACGTGTACGGACATCGGCTGAGGGCACCCCCCCCCCCACTCAGCTGTGAAATTCACCAGAACCGCACAATGTTGGCGTAGGACCAGGCATCGTACTCGGGGGTCTTCAGATATTGAGGGTCCCCACCAGGCCCATTGTGTTGTCTGATGGCCGCTGTCCAGACATTCCACCTGGATATTAACTGTACATTGTCTACGGGAGGTGGGGGGGGGGGTTCTTGTGAGGACCCCCCACTCCCATTGTTTTGTCTCACTCCTATCATGCAGCGTTTTTCTGCAGAACCCGATTATTACGTCGATGACATAAAATAATATTTACAGTATGAAGTGGAAGTTCTTGTCACTTGTGTCCTTTATACTAATATTACGGGCAGAATGGCGCAACGCTCTGCGCACCGGGATATGTTAGAAGTCATAAACCCGGTCCTAGATCTTCTTATATTCTGTCTGACACTTTGTTTCTAGGGTTTTTGCTTGTTTGTACCCTGATGGCATCTGTAGTTATGGGGGCACTGTGCCCGAGTCGACCTGCTGTTGTTCGTATTGTACGTCCCATCATAGATGGGTAAACGTCTCAGTCACTTCGATGAGACGTCTCCTGTTCTCCTGACGCCACTTGCACGATGGGGGATGGGAGGATTGTTTCATCTTTCCCTTTGCTATGATAAAAAGGATTGTGTAATTGCAGGAAGGACCGCCATGTATCGTCCGATGGTCCGAAAGGCGGAAAGTTACTGTTAATGTATTCACTACTTTTTATCTTTTTTGTTTGACTTGCTCCTCTTTCTCGAGCTCCACTTGCTGTCAGTGAATGGCAACATTGTACGTGGCTGTATACCTGTCCTGATAAGGGTGCACAGCTTGTTACAAGAGAGCTCTGATACTGTAACAAGCCATGCACCTGCTTCAGAGGGACATAAAAAAAGGGTTGTTGTCTGCTTGCAGTCAGTGAATGGAAACATTTGTTTACATGTAGAAAGCCCATCCTGACCTTGTCCTGCTCTCGAAACTAAGGGTCAATCTCAAGGTATTATTGTTGGCACCCCCCTGTGAGCTGAACACAGCCGCATCCTCTCTCCTGGACTTTTGGTTTAAAGAATTTACATGCACTGATACAACTGACAGGTTTTGTTACAATGTATGAACTGGTCTAGGTCAAGATGGGTTTTCTGCTCCTTATACGGAGCCTCCGAATGCCGTTCTGTCATGAGTGCTGATCCTCCTAGTTCCGTTCTATCATGGGTGCTGAGCCTGCTGGTGCCGTTCTGTCATTGGTGCTGAGCCTGCTGGTGCCGTTCTGTCATTGGTGCTGAGCCTGCTGGTGCCGTTCTGTCATTGGTGCTGAGCCTGCCGGTGCCGTTCTGTCATTGGTGCTGAGCCTGCCGGTGCCGTTCCGTCATGGGTTCTGGGCCTCCTGCCGTTCCGTCATGGGTTCTGGGCCTCCTGCCGTTCCGTCATGGGTGCTGGGCCTCCTGCTGCCGTTCCGTCATGGGTGCTGAGCCTGCCGGTGCCGTTCCGTCAGGGGTGCTGGGCCTCCCGCTGCCGTTCCGTCATGGGTGCTGGGCCTCCCGCTGCCGTTCCGTCGTGGCTGCTGGGCCTCCCGCTGCCGTTCCGTCGTGGCTGCTGGGCCTCCCGCTGCCGTTCCGTCGTGGCTGCTGGGCCTCCCGCTGCCGTTCCGTCGTGGCTGCTGGGCCTCCCGCTGCCGTTCCGTCGTGGCTGCTGGGCCTCCCGCTGCCGTTCCGTCGTGGCTGCTGGGCCTCCCGCTGCCGTTCCGTCGTGGCTGCTGGGCCTCCCGCTGCCGTTCCGTCGTGGCTGCTGGGCCTCCCGCTGCCGTTCCGTCGTGGCTGCTGGGTAGTATGCTGTATCTGCAGAGGTCGGCATCATATTCATTAATCCCGTGTCAGGGACCAGCGCTCTGTATTTCCGGACACGCGATCAGATTATAATCTACAGAGATTACGTGTTTATCCAGAGAGGGACACGCGGTGGGATTTATGCTCTGAGAAAACACCGACACAGGAAAATATTTTGGTTGTATGAATATTATTTTGGCCTTTGCTGAGCGCAGGTGGAGTCGCTGCTTTCATCTGATCATCAAACACAAAGGAGGGGGGGGGGGGGTTATTTTAATATTTATATAGTTTTCTATTTATTTGCATATCATGTTCTCATGCGGCACAACATTTACCGTGTATCTCCGGGCAGCAGAGTTCACCGTCTATTGTCACCTTGTTGTGTTCCCAGATGGAGGAACAGATAAGAAAAGAACTAAAAATCCCCCGACATCTTTCATAACAATAGATAAAGCGTATCCTGAGATCCGTGCGTCACGGGGCGGCCGCCATCTTCCCTGTCCGATGCTGAGGAGAGGACGTGCTCTGGTCTCTCCTCCAGTAATCATGAGTAATTGCGGTCATATATAGTCTGTGTTGTGCATGTGGCCGGTTATGGGACAGATATTTTGCTCCAACAGGCAGGGTCACTATTTAGCAGGTGGCCGAGACAGAGGCAGAAACAACCCCAAATATTACACAATAGCAAATTTCTAGGCAGAATCACAATGTAATGGTATTTCTTTAGCTTTCCTTCTATTGTTTTCTTCCTTTTTATACCTCCTTATTTTTCCTGTTTTTTCTTCCCTTTTTCCTCTCATTTATTCCCTCGTTTCGTTTCTCCCATTTTCTCGTTTCCTTCCTTCCTTTTATTTCCTTCCTTTCTCTTCCTTCTGCCTGTTTTTTCTTCATTTCCCTTTCATCTCTTCTTTCCTTCCTTTTCCTTTCTATCTATTTTCCTTTCTTTTAACTTTTTTTCTTCCTTCCTTTTCCGCTCTACCTTTCCTTGCTCTTCCGCTCCTCTTTCCTTGCTCTTCCGCTCCTCTTTCCTTGCTCTTCCGCTCCTCTTTCCTTGCTCTTCCGCTCTACCTTTCCTTGCTCTTCCGCTCCTCTTTCCTTGCTCTTCCGCTCTACCTTTCCTTGCTCTTCCGCTCTACCTTTCCTTGCTCTTCCGCTCTACCTTTCCTTGCTCTTCCGCTCTACCTTTCCTTGCTCTTGCGCTCTACCTTTCCTTGCTCTTGCGCTCTACCTTTCCTTGCTCTTGCGCTCTACCTTTCCTTGCTCTTGCGCTCTACCTTTCCTTGCTCTTGCGCTCTACCTTTCCTTGCTCTTCCGCTCTACCTTTCCTTGCTCTTGCGCTCTACCTTTCCTTGCTCTTCCGCTCTACCTTTGCTTGCTCTTCCGCTCCTCTTTGCTTGCTCTTCCGCTCTACCTTTCCTTGCTCTTCCGCTCTACCTTTCCTTGCTCTTCCGCTCTACCTTTCCTTGCTCTTCCGCTCTACCTTTCCTTGCTCTTCCGCTCTACTTTTCCTTGCTCTTCCGCTCTACTTTTCCTTGCTCTTCCGCTCTACCTTTCCTTGCTCTTGCGCTCTACCTTTCCTTGCTCTTGCGCTCTACCTTTCCTTGCTCTTCCGCTCTACCTTTCCTTGCTCTTGCGCTCTACCTTTCCTTGCTCTTCCGCTCTACCTTTGCTTGCTCTTCCGCTCCTCTTTGCTTGCTCTTCCGCTCTACCTTTCCTTGCTCTTCCGCTCTACCTTTCCTTGCTCTTCCGCTCTACCTTTCCTTGCTCTTCCGCTCTACCTTTCCTTGCTCTTCCGCTCTACTTTTCCTTGCTCTTCCGCTCTACTTTTCCTTGCTCTTCCGCTCTACCTTTCCTTGCTCTTCCGCTCTACCTTTCCTTGCTCTTCCGCTCTACTTTTCCTTGCTCTTCCGCTCTACTTTTCCTTGCTCTTCCGCTCTACCTTTCCTTGCTCTTCCGCTCTACCTTTCCTTGCTCTTCCGCTCCTCTTTCCTTGCTCTTCCGCTCCTCTTTCCTTGCTCTTGCGCTCTACCTTTCCTTGCTCTTGCGCTCTACCTTTCCTTGCTCTTCCGCTCTACCTTTCCTTGCTCTTCCGCTCTACCTTTCCTTGCTCTTCCGCTCTACCTTTTACGATCTTTTACATGGATTGTAATATGATCTTGATTTATAGTTTCTAGCCTTTTTATAGGGTGAATATTATCTCTCATCATCTAGATGTTTTACTGTATTGTCGGAATATATGTACGATTTTTAGTGCTTGTTTCTTTGGGCTTCTGCTCAAGTTAATGTCTAAAAGTCGTCTTTGAGTTGTAGTCCCCTTCTCTCATCGCAACGTGTCAGAAGATCATTTTGCAGGTGACATTGAGCTGCAATTCCCTGAATAAAGATGCAGCGGCGGCTGCATAAATCAATAATCTGACACCGCGCCTCATCCTTTCCACCGTTCCGTTGGCGCACTACCAGCATGCCTAGCACCGGGGTTGCAGCGGTAGCAGTTGCACCTGGAGCTGGAGGGGGCGCAAAAGCCCCTCAGCCGCATAAGACACCAGTATTCTAAATGATGTACGGTATGTGGGGGCCCCGTTATAGATTTTGCTTTGGGGCCCATGAGCTTTAAGTTACGCCTCTGCCCAGCACAGCTCCATTTAAAGACTATATGTGGAAATTTACACCGAGCGCTCACAACTTTTGGATGTGCGAAAATTTTGGTTCTACAATTAGAATGGGGATGGTTACCCCTTTAATTGGCACAATCGCGGCGGCCTTGGTGCGGTTGCAGTGGACGTCTCTCTTCTTTGTGCCATGTGTATAATTGTAGCTTGGTCATACTTTGTTTCCAGCGCCAGGTTCTCTCTGAAGTCGGAGCGTTGCATGATCGCTGGGTTCTGTTTTCAGTTACAGTCTGTGATAGATGACAGAATTGGCGCGTCCATCCTGGCAGGAGGCGCTCCTTTCTTTTTTTAGCCCCTGCTTTGTGCAGATGTGGAGCTTTGTGTTTGTTTCTCAGATCCGCTGTATGAAATAATGCATTTGTTCCTCGGGAGAGGTGAGACAATACTGCGCCTCCCTCCAAATATTTCACTGATTAGTTAGGAGCGATTGGTCATAGCCTATTCCCCCGACATGCCTAAAAGTAGATCAGTTTGGTAATGTTGATTTGGAAGAGAGTGATGAAGGGGCAGCGCTAATCTTGTTTGGTCATTTCATCTGAAAAATGTGTCCCCAGGGAAGGGTTAACCATTGGCTGTGGCCGTGTACTAAGCCCAGTGAACACTTCCCTGGGACATGAGGCACCTTGTGCCTTAGAGCCTAGATCTACTTTTGCACGTCCTTTTGCATTATATGGAGATTTAAACAGTAAAACTTTAACTTTAGACTGATGTTGAGTTGAATCATGCCTTATGCTCCAATCACATGCGGAGCTGCGGAGCTGGTTCCCTGTTCGTTCTCATGCTGCCAAATCTCAAAGCTCTCACTGCTGGTTCAGTTTGTGTAGATCGTGCGTTGAGATAATTAGGACTTATGCCAGGCACTGTATAGTGAGGCTCGCTGTCTACCCCCACGCTTTGCTTGACAAGTATCGCGTATGCTTACCCGGTTCACTATGGGCTGCTATCTGTCACTATTCTGCCAAAGAGTGCAATGCATTGTGGGGTCTCGATTAAGCTTCTAGGGTGCTGTCTATCAAGGATGAGATGGCAGATTTCAAGCAGTCTGCAGAATTGTAAATTCAGCTCCGTATGTGGCTGGAGTTTAATTGGGTGGATGAATGCCCAGTACTGGACGCCAAAATAAATCTAAACCGGAATGAAATAAGTTGCATGGTAGAACTTGCTGCTTGCAGCCACCAC
Source organism: Rhinoderma darwinii (assembly GCF_050947455.1). NCBI lineage: Eukaryota > Metazoa > Chordata > Amphibia > Anura > Rhinodermatidae > Rhinoderma > Rhinoderma darwinii. The sequence continues at coordinate 73,827,620 of NC_134695.1, forward strand.
TAGAGGGAGCTCACTGCATCCAAAATGATAGTCTCATCAATCTCTATAATAAATCTGCCCCTAGTGGTGGTTGCTGGCATCCAGCATTTCTTTTCTCATGTTACAATCAGCACAGCATGTTGGGTCCTAAATAGAAGTGGAGCTCAGCTTCGCCCCCATTGGGCAATGACTGTCCCCCTGTATGGGGCAATACGGGGTTTACTTGTAGCCTGTTATTATCCTGTTTGTTTTTTTTGTATTTGCGGCTCTGATACAAAACTTCAAACACATCTGAAAATAGACGGATATTATGTTGTTTTCATTGTCGGCTCCGGCTGCATGTAACCTGAATCAAATGTTCATTTATTTTCTTTTCAGAAATCACATTGTTCTGATAAATTCTGTGGACGGAACTAACTGCACATTACTCCAAGCACAATATGCCGCACAGTCCAGTACGGATGTGATTGTTTAGATTGTAAGCTCCAGTGGTGCAGGGGCTGATGAATATGTTCTGTATGGAAGGTGCCGGTAATATACAAGGCTCTGTTCACATCTGGGTTGGAGCCTTCGTCGCATGCAGGCAGTGCTAGTTTTTCCGTCAAAACGGTGGACATCTTGGAGGACCAGACGTGTCGCATTATGTCAATAGGGTCCATCCTGCGACAGATCCGTCACCGTGTCGGGTAAACACGGCCTAATAGATCCATCGTTCCAATAGTCTGGCATCCATGTGTGACAACTTTTTATAGCCTGGAAAAATGAGAGAATATAATTCCAGACTTCAGTTGTCTAGCACTGTCCGATATATTGTAACAGTCCCATCAGCTGTGTGAGCTGGGCTAGGTCTGGAAGGGTATTGAGTATTTTAATGTAGACTATAAGGCTATGTTCACACGGAGTATTTTGACGCGGAAACCGCGTCACAAAACTCCTCAAAAACAGCCCGAAAATGCCCCCCATTGATTTCAATGTGAGGCGTCAGTGTCTTTTTCCCGCGAGCAGTAAAAGTGCCTCGCGGGAAAAAGAAGCGACATGCCCTATCTTCGGGCGTTTCCACCTCTGACCTCCCATTGACTTCAATGGGAGGCAGAGAAAGCGTATTTCACGGTGTTTTATGCCCGCGGCGCTCAATGGCCGTGAGCGAAAAACGCCACGAAAAACTCTGCGAAAATCGGCGTGCAGGGAGAGGAAAATCTGCCTCAAACTTCCAAACGGAATTTTGAGCCAGATATTCCTCCTGCAAAATACTCCGTGTGAACATAGCCTAAATGTATGCTTTCAGCAAGCAGTGATCTTGAAAACGGTGACGAACTAGAACAGAAAGTTGCACTACTGGAATACACCTTTAATGCGATAAAAGTGGCGGATGTTTGGGTGGAGCTGGCGGTTCCTCATAAGGTTTGTTGCATTTTCTTGGGTATTCCTGGCTTGGTGCGGACTGAGCACAGCAGGACATTATACACAGTGTGTCAGTGCATCCTTCACTCCTGTCTATCTTCTGAGGAGCCGCAGTCCATGTGGAAGGAATCTGAGTGTTCATGTGTGAGGGGTGGGACAGGATTGTTATGGGGGGTACAAGGTTAGTAAAGAATGTGACCTGTCTCCAGCTCACTGATAGCCCCCAAATTCTTAGCAGCCGGGTCCTGTCAGCTCCTGACTTTGGTTCAGCGCAGTCCCTGGGGTAATCTGGAATGTGGCCCCGACTTCCGGGAAGCACATAACTCCGGAAAGAAGGGAAGATTGAGGCCTAATAGGAAGAGACTCATCAGTCAGGGGCCGAGGACAAGCAAGTTCTGCATAACTGGGGGTAGAGGAGGAAAGGTGAATTCTACGCTGACCACAAGGATGACTATTGGAATCTACTTCCTATGAATAAGCAGCCGGGGATGATGTGGGGCGATGCACGTTCCTGCAGACACTGGAGGAGAGGAGGGCGAGCGGGGCCGGAGCACCTCGCAATGGCCCCTGCTGCCGTACAACTCCTATTTTGATATATATATAATGTGTGTGTTTGATAATTGCTACATTCTACATAATAGATCCGGTCTTCAGATACATTGTATCGCAGCAGTGAAGCGCCTGATTCACTCCAGGTTGTTGCTTTACAACTGATCTCAATGGGTAGAGAAGCAGACGACCATGCACGCCACCATCCATGCCCATGTGGAGCGCCACTGCCAAATCCCAAGGAATTTATTATTTGCTTGCACCAGAAATAATTTTTTTTGTGTCATGTTCGACAGAGTGATTGTTTAGGGTCAATGCACACGATGCAAAACCGCAGCGTAAACCGTAGCAGCAGCATAGGCAATGAGATTCCAGGGAATCATGTCCGCGCTCCGGTATTTTCGTGCATGTAAATTGACCTGTGGTGCGTATTTTCGGAACCGCATCAAGTCCATCTCCCTAGTTCTGGAGAAATACGCATCAAAACTTGAAAAACGCATTAAAAAAATGCACCTTCAGGTGCGGTTTTTCCTGCAAATTTCTCGCGGTTTTGCTGCGTATTTATATACACGGCAAAATATGCAACGTATGCATGTAGCCTGAAGAGTTAGAAATGTTTATAGATGCGCCAAATTTCTCATCCAGCATGAGCCTCTGATCTGGCGCATCTAGTAGAATTCTAAGCAGTCTGAATTTTAGACACTATTAATAAATTTGCACCAATGTCTACGTTTTTCTGGAGTAAATACCCGTTATATGTTCTATAGCCAATGATTGTCACTGAAGACCGCACTTGTGCTATTGGCTAGTCGCCTCCTCTTGGCTATGACAGAGCTCTGCTCACCTGCGCTCTGCTCACCTGCGCTCTGCTCACCTGCGCTCTGCTCACCTCTGCGGTTTTGTGTTGCGCCGGGTTCTGCTCTCCTGCGCCGGGTTCTGCTCTCCTGTGTTCTGCTGCAAAAGTTTTTATAATCCTAGAGCTCAAACATTTCTTCTCTTTCTATAAGGATCATGATCTTGCGCTGATGTTTTTTCTGCTGATTGTAGGAGTTTTAGGAGATTATAGACGAAAGAAGAGTTAAAAATATACAAAAATGTACAAAACATCGTGGAAAAATTGGCAGATTCCTCAAAGTTAATGACCCTGACGGCTGGCAGATCCCTGTGATTGATTTGTGTCCTGAATTCCTGATGACCACAAGAGGCCGCCAGTGAGACACGAATAGTGCAGAGCAGTGAGACACGGGAGGAATAGTGCAGGGCCGTGAGACACGGGAGGAATAGTGCAGGGCCGTGAGACACGGGAGGAATAGTGCGGGGCCGTGAGACACGGCAGGAATAGTGCGGGGCCGTGAGACACGGCAGGAATAGTGTGGGGCCGTGAGACACGGCAGGAATAGTGCGGGGCCGTGAGACACGGCAGGAATAGTGTGGGGCCGTGAGACACGGGAGGAATAGTGCGGGGCCGCGAGACACGGGAGGAATAGTGCGGAGCCGCGAGACACGGGAGGAATAGTGCGGAGACACGGGAGGAATAGTGCGGGACCGCGAGACACGGGAGGAATAGTGCGGGACCGCGAGACACGGGAGGAATAGTGCGAAGCCGCGAGACACGGGAGGAATAGTGCGGAGACACGGGAGGAATAGTGCGGGGCCGCGAGACACGAGGAATAGTGCGGAAACACGGGAGGAATAGTGCGGGGCCGCGAGACGCGGGAGGAATAGTGCGGGGCCGCGAGACGCGGGAGGAATAGTGCGGGGCCGCGAGACGCGGGAGGAATAGTGCGGGGCCGCGAGACGCGGGAGGAATAGTGCGGGGCCGCGAGACGCGGGAGGAATAGTGCGGGGCCGCGAGACGCGGGAGGACTAGTGCAGTCGTGCAACATTGCCAGATCTGCTCCGTGAACATAATATATGGTAATTACTTGGACACTGCAGTTTACATGGGATAAAAGCCAGAAATACCCTGCTCCACAAGGTTGTCTGTTGTCAATCATATTCAACACTTACTCAGCAAACATATACAGCCCCCTCCACATGAGGATCACAGGAAGCGGTGAAATGTCAGCACTGTGGTTGTGTCATGTGAGGAATGCGACTGGTGCTTTTTGTATTTACTATAAATGATTTACATGATCCTTACTCTCCAGTAATTGCTGGAATTATCTCTTTAAGATTTGTTTTATTTTTATTAGAGATCTGATCCCCATTCTAGTTTACATATTACAATATGTATTATACTCCAGAGCTGCACTCACTATTCTGCTGGTGGAGTCACTGTGTACATACATTACATTACTTATCCTGTACTGATCCTGAGTTATATCCTGTATTATACTCCAGAGCTGCACTCACTATTCTGCTGGTGGAGTCACTGTACATACATTACTTATCCTGTACTGATCCTGAGTTATATCCTGTATTATACTCCAGAGCTGCACTCACTATTCTGCTGGTGGTGTCACTGTGTACATACATTACATTACTTATCCTGTACTGATCCTGAGTTACATCCTGTATTATACTCCAGAGCTGACCTCACTATTCTGCTGGTGTAGTCACTGTGTACATACATTACATTACTTATCCTGTACTGATCCTGAGTTACATCCTGTATTATACCCCAGAGCTGCACTCCCTATTCTGCTGGTGGAGTCACTGTGTACATATATTACTTATCCTGTACTGATCCCGAGTTACATCCTGTATTATACTCCAGAGCTACACTCACTATTCTGCTGGTGGAGTCACTGTGTACATACATTACATTACTTATCCTGCACTGATCCTGAGTTATATCCTGTATTATACTCCAGAGCTACACTCACTATTCTGCTGGTGGAGTCACTGTGTACATACATTACTTATCCTGTACTGATCCTGAGTTACATCCTGTATTATACTCCAGAGCTGACCTCACTATTCTGCTGGTGGAGTCACTGTGTACATACATTACATTACTTATCCTGTACTGATCCTGAGTTACATCCTGTATTATACTCCAGAGCTGCACTCACTATTCTGCTGGTGGAGTCACTGTGCACATACATTACATTACTTATCCTGTACTGATCCTGAGTTATATCCTGTATTATACTCCAGAGCTGCACTCACTATTCTGCTGGTGGAGTCACTGTGTACATACATTACATTACTTATCCTGTACTGATCCTGAGTTACATCCTGTATTATACTCCAGAGCTGCACTCACTATTCTGCTGGTGGAGTACTGTACATACATTACTTATCCTGTACTGATCCTGAGTTATATCCTGTATTATACTCCAGAGCTGCACTCACTGTTCTGCTGGTGGAGTCACTGTGTACATACATTACATTACTTATCCTGTACTGATGCTGAGTTATATCCTGTATTATACTCCAGAGCTGCACTCACTATTCTGCTGGTGGAGTCACTGTGTACATACATTACATTACTTATCCTGTACTAATCCTGAGTTACATCCTGTATTATACTCCAGAGCTGCACTCACTATTCTGCTGGTGGTGTCACTGTGTACATACATTACATTACTTATCCTGTACTGATCCTGAGTTACATCCTGTATTATACTCCAGAGCTGACCTCACTATTCTGCTGGTGTAGTCACTGTGTACATACATTACATTACTTATCCTGTACTGATCCTGAGTTACATCCTGTATTATACCCCAGAGCTGCACTCCCTATTCTGCTGGTGGAGTCACTGTGTACATATATTACTTATCCTGTACTGATCCCGAGTTACATCCTGTATTATACTCCAGAGCTACACTCACTATTCTGCTGGTGGAGTCACTGTGTACATACATTACATTACTTATCCTGCACTGATCCTGAGTTATATCCTGTATTATACTCCAGAGCTGCACTCACTATTCTGCTGGTGGAGTCACTGTGTACATACATTACTTATCCTGTACTGATCCTGAGTTACATCCTGTATTATACTCCAGAGCTGACCTCACTATTCTGCTGGTGGAGTCACTGTGTACATACATTACATTACTTATCCTGTACTGATCCGGAGTTACATTCTGTATTATGCTCCAGAGGTGCACTCACTATTCTGCTGGTGGAGTCACTGTGCACATACATTACATTACTTATCCTGTACTGATCCTGAGTTATATCATGTATTATACTCCAGAGCTGCACTCACTATTCTGCTGGTGGAGTCACTGTGTACATACATTACATTACTTATCCTGTACTGATCCTGAGTTATATCATGTATTATACTCCAGAGCTGCACTCACTATTCTACTGGTGGAGTCACTGTGTACATACATTACATTACTTATCCTGTACTGATCTGGAGTTATATCCTGTATTATACTCCAGAGCTGCACTCACTATTCTGCTGGTGGAGTCACTGTGTACATACATTACATTACTTATCCTGTACTGATCCTGCGTTACATCCTGTATTATACTCCAGAGCTGCACTCACTATTCTGCTGGTGGAGTCACCGTGTACATACATTACATTACTTACCCTGTACTGATCCTGAGTTATATCCTGTATTATACTCCAGAGCTGCACTCACTATTCTGCTGGTGGAGTCACTGTGTACATACATTACATTACTTATCCTGTACTGATCCTGAGTTATATCATGTATTATACTCCAGAGCTGCACTCACTATTCTACTGGTGGAGTCACTGTGTACATACATTACATTACTTATCCTGTACTGATCCTGAGTTATATCCTGTATTATACTCCAGAGCTGCACTCACTATTCTGCTGGTGGAGTCACTGTGTACATACATTACATTACTATCCTGTACTGATCTGGAGTTATATCCTGTATTATACTCCAGAGCTGCACTCACTATTCTGCTGGTTGTTATTGGAAACAGGCGGGTGGAGAATGGGCTTATTCTGCTGTTTATGTAGCTCCTATAGACTTGGTCGCCTCTCTATTCATTCTACGTCTGAATGTGGCAGCCATCAGCTGGTTTGTCTCGTGGTACAGGGATCAGGGCACCACAATGCCAGACATTTAAGGCGTATTCTGAGGATGTATCATGAATGTCTATGATGGAAAAAAAACCTTGAAAATGATGGAAATTATACAAGAAAAATGTAAAAAGCATCAACTCATAGGAAAGAATTCCAATCTCCCAAAACAAGTTCTGATCTCTCCCCCAGTAGTTTGACCCTGAGAGCCCCCCCCCCCCCATTATAAACAACTTAATGTAATTGTAGAAATAATTTGATTTAGGATTTTTTGATTTCTGGGTCCCGTTTTTGTTTTTGATTTCCTATAAATAATTGAATTTCCCTTTGTGGAACATTCCCTCTTATTCCAGAAACGGGGATCAGGACTTGTGTATATAAGAAAATCCACATCTGTTCACAGGAATTTGACATGGAGAATCTCCAAAGTCCCTACGAGCTGCCGAGAGACGTCTTGTGGGAATTCAGGGGCCACCGTAGGAATGTGATGTGTGGTAACAGGCCGCGCACATCTTCTGTCCTCACACTTGTCATTTGGGGAATATTTAAACGTTCCTCTTTCATATTCGTCTTGTTCCCCATCACTGGACTGGATGTAGGCTGCTGCCATGTGTTCGTCTCGTCTCACGGATTATGTACGGGTTCAGACATGACAAAATAGCCGCAGACTTTCAGTGCAGATTCTGTTCCAAAAATCCTCTCGGAAGTCGAGGGCCCCTATTTTTCTGCGGAAATGTTGCAGATTTTCACCACGGATTTGACGGATTCTTATCAGATCATACGTTTATCTTCCCATTCTTACTGCCCTCCCTCAATGCATGCGACGCATCTCTCGCCTCTATGAAGGTTCTGCTCATCCAGAGCTGCCTGGTTCATGAATAGATGATTACAATAAAGCTTGACACACAGGCCGAGCAGTAGAAGCGTGTCCGGAGGTATCTGACTGTTAATCGAAAGGATTAAGATCCGTTCCGGAGTTCGGAGGATCCATCTTTTTGGGAATATTTGGTGGAATGGTTTAGTCCTGACCATCTGCAGTGAATAGAACCTGATAATGTAGTTCACCTAGTTGGGCAGTTTCTGCCGGAGCTGCAGGGTACACCCCCCCCCCCTTGTACGTGAGGTTCGGCCGTGTCTTGAGGGTTGACATTTGCAGGAATGTGCGCTCTTTTTAAGATCTGCCGCCATCGTGTGTCTCATAAACATCCAGCAGAAATGTCACGACAAATAAACAAGTCAAAGTTGTGATGCAAACAGCGCCCGAAGAATTCCACCCACATGGAACCGATTATCCCCGATCATTTCCTGCAGGAGGGATCGCCTCCAACCGGAGATCACAGAAATACAAATGGGGGCAGTCAGGACGATGTGTACAGGATAAATCCGACTATCTATCTATCTATCTATCTATCTATCTATCTATCTATCTATCTATCTATCTATCTATCTATCTATCTATCTATCTATCTATCTATCTATCTATCTATCTATCTATCTATCTATCTATCTATCTATCTATCTATCTATCTATCTATCTATCTATCTATCTATCTATCTATCTATCTATCTATCTATCTACTCTATCTATCTATCTACTCTATCTATCTATCTACTCTATCCACTCTATCTACTCTATCCACTCTATCCACTCTATCTACTCTATCTACTCTATCTACTCTATCTACTCTATCTACTCTATCCACTCTATCCTCTCTATCCTCTCTATCTATCTATCTCATATTCACAGTGGAGTCCCATTATTATGAGCATCACTAATATCCAGAGTAACTGCCATGTGTAGCCCGGACAGCAGTAGACGGCCCAGGAGTGATCTATAAGCTGCTGGTCGGTGGTCTCCGGTATCTGGCGCCTCGCTGACTGCAGAACATCCCACATTTGCTGAAGGGTGCGTGGGGGGGGGGGGGGATTCATAGAGCGAACAAGACGATCGAGGTCCCACAGATGCTGAATTGGGTTCAGGTCCGGTGAATTAGGGGCCAGGGAAGTACTTGGAGGTCTTGGTCGGGGTCTTCCTGTCGGACATTTCTAGCCGTGTGACATGTCGCATTGTCTTGCTGGAAGATTCCACCTGCCCCAGGTAAGAGAGTCCGCATGTAGAGTGGACAGGATCTGCAGTGATTGATTTATACCCAGATCACTTCAGAGCCGTCCACATGGATGAGGGGCCCAGAGAATGACATGGAATAATCCCCCGACCATAACGCTCCCGCCACCGGCTCATGTTCTTCCAGCAATGGCTGCCGGGGGTTTTTTCTCTGATGTTTCTCGCCTGACGCGCCGACGTCCATCTGTTCCATGAAGCAGAAAACGTGACTCATCGGAGAAGACGACCCTTCACCAATCATCAGGGGTCCAATTCCGTTACTGCCGCGCAAATTGAAGCAGTTTTTTCCGCTGCACCTTTGTTACATAGGTGCGGTGACCGTCCGTCGGCTCCAGAGTCCCATATGCTGTCGTGTTCACTGTTGTATTAGACCCCCGTCTGGTCGCCCCCTGGTTGATTTTCACGGTGAGCTGCTCCATGTCGTTCGCCCCTCGCGCACCTGCATAGCCGACGTTCACCTCACACATCAATGGCACCTGGTGCTCCGCAGTTTCCATGTCAGTTATTCCCAATGGCGCTATTTGTCCACTCACGATACACTGTCACCACAGCAGCACGCGAACCGTTCACAAACTGCGCTGTGTGAGAAATACCGCCACCCTGGCCCGAAAGCCGATAATCCGCCCCAACTCTGATAAATCACCCGTTACCCATGACAACAACGAGTGATCTGTGATCAGACTATCGCACCCCTTATATACCCACCGGCCCCCGACACATCACTTCATGGGCTACGCGCTGCCGACGTGGAAAGTAGGAGGTGGTCATAATAACGGGACTGGACTGTGTATATATATATAACATACCTATTATCTATCTCTATCTCATGTATTTATATATAAATTAGGAAACATTATGAAGCCCGGGTTCCTCTTCAGTGGTAGGTGTAGTGATATTCAGCTGGCGCTCGGCTCGTTGGCTGCAGATTCAGGGTCAGACTAGAGACTTCTATTTGCAGCTTTTCTTTGATGTCTGAGATGAAGTAATAATAGAACGACGGTTTAGTCTGAATGTATTTTGACCATTAGCGGTGACCTTCCATCTGTAAGTGATCATTCTGCCAGCGCCGCATCCTCCCCGATCCTGCACACGGGAATCCTGCCCGGCAAATAGCAGCCACCTTGTCACTATCTATCTATCTATCTATCTATCTATCTATCTATCTATCTATCTATCTATCTATCTATCTATCTATCTATCTATCTATCTATCTATCTCTCTCATATCTATCTCTCTCATATCTATCTCTATCTATCTATCTCTATCTATCTATCTCTATCTATCTATCTCATATCTATCTATCTCATTATCTATCTATCTCTACACTATATGCCCAAAAGTATGTGCCCCTGGCATTACACCTATACGAGCTTGTTGGATATCCCATTCCTAAACCATGGGCATAGTCGTGAAGTTGGCCCCTTTTGCAGGTATAACGGGCTCTACTCTTCTGATAAGATTTTCCTCAAGATTTCGGGGTGTCTTTGGGAATTTGTTCCCACTAGTGAGGTCAGACACTGATGTTGGAAGAGAGCACCTGGCACGCAATTTATGTTCTAGTTAATCCTAAAGGTGCAAGAGTCACCAAGACTGTAATCTGGAGACGCGTGCACAAATACAGCCCCATACCTGCCGTCCCCGGCACAGAACCTGCCAGGTCTGCTCGTCTTCTCTGTTGATGGTGTCAGTTTTATCTGAAAAGTGACTGTAAAAACATTAATGGAAAATTCAGGCGTCAATCCTAAATGGTCTAGTTTCTGCTGAGAGAAGACATAACATGTCAGAGGAGACTGTGAGGTGCTTGGACTTGGTTCATGGCGCAGAGAACCTCACACCACAATGTATACAGTAATAGCTTCTCTTATAATGACATTTTGAGTGGTGTATGAATTTCCCATGGACTGAATGCTGTAGAAAGTGCAGACCTGAGACCTGATCCATTACTATTTATTAGGGGTGTCTGAGTCCAGACACCGATAATCCCCTCCAGCAAGTTCCATTAAAGATTAGAAATGAAATTCCAGGGTCCTCTGCCAGCCGTAAGTCAGGAGCTCCGCAGCACGATCTACAATTATGGGCAGTATTATAGTAGTTATATTCTTGTATATAGGAGCAGTATTATAGTAGTTATATTCTTGTATATAGGAGCAGTATTATAGTAGTTATATTCTTGTATATAGGAGCAGTATTATAGTAGTTATATTCTTGTATATAGGAGCAGTATTATAGTAGTTATATTCTTGTATATAGGGGCAGTATTATAGTAGTTATATTCTTGTATATAGAGGGCAGTATTATAGTAGTTATATTCTTGTATATAGGAGCAGTATTATAGTAGTTATATTCTTGTATATAGGGGCAGTATTATAGTAGTTATATTCTTGTATATAGGAGCAGTATTATAGTAGTTATACTCTTGTATATAGGAGCAGTATTATAGTAGTTATATTCTTGTATATAGGAGCAGTATTATAGTAGTTATATTCTTGTATATAGGGGGCAGTATTATAGTAGTTATATTCTTGTATATAGGGGCAGTAGTATAGTACTTATATTCTTGTATAGAGGGGCAGTATTATAGTAGTTATATTCTTGTATATAGGAGCAGTATTATAGTAGTTATATTCTTGTATATAGGGGGCAGTATTATAGTAGTTATATTCTTGTATATAGGGAGCAGTATTATAGTAGTTATATTCTTGTATATAGGGGCAGTATTATAGTAGTTATATTCTTGTATATAGGGGCAGTATTATAGTAGTTATATTCTTGTATATAGGGGCAGTATTATAGTAGTTATATTCTTGTATATAGAGGCAGTATTATAGTAGTTATATTCTTGTATATAGGAGCAGTATTATAGTAGTTATATTCTTGTATATAAGAGCAGTATTATAGTAGTTATATTCTTGTATATAGGAGCAGTATTATAGTAGTTATATTCTTGTATATAGGAGCAGTATTATAGTAGTTATATTCTTGTATATAGGAGCAGTATTATAGTAGTTATATTCTTGTATATAGGAGCAGTATTATAGTAGTTATATTCTTGTATATAGGGGCAGTATTATAGTAGTTATATTCTTGTATATAGAGGGCAGTATTATAGTAGTTATATTCTTGTATATAGGAGCAGTATTATAGTAGTTATATTCTTGTATATAGGGGCAGTATTATAGTAGTTATATTCTTGTATATAGGAGCAGTATTATAGTAGTTATACTCTTGTATATAGGAGCAGTATTATAGTAGTTATATTCTTGTATATAGGAGCAGTATTATAGTAGTTATATTCTTGTATATAGGGGGCAGTATTATAGTAGTTATATTCTTGTATATAGGGGCAGTAGTATAGTACTTATATTCTTGTATAGAGGGGCAGTATTATAGTAGTTATATTCTTGTATATAGGAGCAGTATTATAGTAGTTATATTCTTGTATATAGGGGGCAGTATTATAGTAGTTATATTCTTGTATATAGGGAGCAGTATTATAGTAGTTATATTCTTGTATATAGGGGCAGTATTATAGTAGTTATATTCTTGTATATAGGGGCAGTATTATAGTAGTTATATTCTTGTATATAGGGGCAGTATTATAGTAGTTATATTCTTGTATATAGAGGCAGTATTATAGTAGTTATATTCTTGTATATAGGAGCAGTATTATAGTAGTTATATTCTTGTATATAGGAGCAGTATTATAGTAGTTATATTCTTGTATATAGGAGCAGTATTATAGTAGTTATATTCTTGTATATAGGGGCAGTATTATAGTAGTTATATTCTTGTATATAGGGGCAGTATTATAGTAGTTATATTCTTGTATATAGGAGCACTATTATAGTAGTTATATTCTTGTATATAGGGGGCAGTATTATAGTAGTTATATTCTTGTATATAGGGGGCAGTATTATAGTAGTTATATTCCTGTATATTGGAGCAGTATTATAGTAGTTATATTCTTGTATATAGGGGCAGTATTATAGTAGTTATATTCTTGTATATAGGAGCAGTATTATAGTAGTTATATTCTTGTATATAGGAGCAGTATTATAGTAGTTATATTCTTGTATATAGGGGCAGTATTATAGTAGTTATATTCTTGTATATAGGGGCAGTATTATAGTAGTTATATTCTTGTATATAGAGGCAGTATTATAGTAGTTATATTCTTGTATATAGGAGCAGTATTATAGTAGTTATATTCTTGTATATATGAGCAGTATTATAGTAGTTATATTCTTGTATATATGAGCAGTATTATAGTAGTTATATTCTTGTATATAGGAGCAGTATTATAGTAGTTATATTCTTGTATATAGGGGACAGTATTATAGTAGTTATATTCTTGTATATAGGGAGCAGTATTATAGTAGCTATATTTTTGTATATAGGAGCAGTATTATAGTAGTTATATTCTTGTATATAGGAGCAGTATTATAGTAGTTATATTCTTGTATATAGGGAGCAGTAATATAGTAGTTATATTCTTGTATATAGGAGCAGTATTATAGTAGTTATATTCTTGTATATAGAGGCAGTATTATAGTAGTTATATTCTTGTATATAGGGAGCAGTATTATAGTAGTTATATTCCTGTATATAGGAGCTGTATTATAGTAGTTATATTCCTGTATATAGGAGCTGTATTATAGTAGTTATATTCCTGTATATAGGAGCAGTATTATAGTAGTTATATTCTTGTATATAGGAGCAGTATTATAGTATTTATATTCTTGTATATAGGTGGCAGTATTATAGTGGGCAGTATTGTAGTAGTTATATTCTTATATATAGGGGGCAGTATTATAGTAGTTATATTCTTGTATATAGGGGCAGTATTATAGTAGTTATATTCTTGTATATAGGGGGCAGTATTATAGTAGTTATATTCTTGTATATAGGGAGCAGTATTATAGTAGTTATATTCTTGTATATAGGGGGCAGTATTATAGTAGTTATATTCTTGTATATATGGGGCAGTAATATAGTAGCTATATTCTTGTATATAGGGGCAGTATTATAGTAGTTATATTCTTGTATATAGGGGCAGTATTATAGTAGTTATATTCTTGTATATAGGGGCAGTATTATAGTAGTTATAGTCTTGTATATAGGGGGCAGTATTATAGTAGTCATATTCTTGTATATAGGGGCAGTATTATAGTAGCTATATTCTTGTATATAGGGGCAGTATTATAGTAGCTATATTCTTGTATATAGGGGCATTATTATAGTAGTTATATTCTTGTATATAGGGGCAGTATTATAGTAGTTATAGTCTTGTATATAGGGGCAGTATTATAGTAGTTATATTCTTGGATATAGGGGTAGTATAGTAGTTATATTCTTGTATATAGGGGCAGTATTATAGTAGTTATATTCTTGTATATAGGGGGCAGTATTATAGTAGTTATATTCTTGTATATAGGTGGCAGTATTATAGTAGTTATATTCTTGTATATAGGAGCAGTATTATAGTAGTTATATTCTTCTATATAGGGGGCAGTATTATAGTAGTTATATTCTTGTACATAGGAGCAGTATTATAGTAGTTATATTCTTGTACATAGGAGGCAGTATTATAGTAGTTATATTCTTGTATATAGGAGCAGTATTATAGTAGTTATAGTCTTGTATATAGGGGGCAGTATTATAGTAGTTATAGTCTTGTATATAGGGGCAGTATTATAGTAGTTATATTCTTGTATATAGGAGCAGTATTATAGTAGTTATATTCTTGTACATAGGAGGCAGTGTTATAGTAGTTATATTCTTGTATATAGGGGCAGTAGTATAGTAGTTATATTCTTGTATATAGGAGCAGTATTATAGTAGTTATATTCTTGTATATAGGAGCAGTATTATAGTAGTTATATTCTTGTATATAGGAGCAGTATTATAGTAGATATTCTTGTATGTAGGAGGCAGTATTATAGTAGTTATATTCTTGTATATAGGGGGCAGTAATATAGTAGCTATATTCTTGTATATAGGGGCAGTATTATAGTAGTTATATTCTTGTATATAGGAGCAGTATTATAGTAGTTATATTCTTGTATATAGGGGGCAGTATTATAGTAGTTATATTCTTGTATATAGGAGCAGTATTATAGTAGCTATATTCTTGTATATAGGGGGCAGTAATATAGTAGCTATATTCTTGTATATAGGGGCAGTATTATAGTAGTTATATTCTTGTATATAGGAGCAGTATTATAGTAGTTATAGTCTTGTATATAGGGGGCAGTATTATAGTAGTTATATTCTTGTATATAGGAGCAGTATTATAGTAGTTATATTCTTGTATATAGGGGCAATATTATAGTAGTTATATTCTTGTATATAGGGGCAGTATTATAGTAGTTATATTCTTGTATATAGGGGGCAGTATTATAGTAGTTATATTCTTGTATATAGGGGCAGTATTATAGTAGTTATATTCTTGTATATAGGGGCAGTATTATAGTAGCTATATTCTTGTATATAGGGGCAGTATTATAGTAGTTATATTGTGTATAGGGGCAGTATTATAGTAGTTATATTCTTGTATATAGGGGCAGTATTATAGTAGTTATATTCTTGTATATAGGGGCAGTATTAGAGTAGTTATATTCTTGTATATAGGGGCAGTATTAGAGT
This sequence comes from Rhinoderma darwinii, assembly GCF_050947455.1. Classification (NCBI taxonomy): domain Eukaryota; kingdom Metazoa; phylum Chordata; class Amphibia; order Anura; family Rhinodermatidae; genus Rhinoderma; species Rhinoderma darwinii. The sequence continues at coordinate 73,843,287 of NC_134695.1, forward strand.
AGCTATATTCTTGTATATAGGGGCAGTATTATAGTAGTTATATTCTTGGATATAGGGGCAGTATTATAGTAGTTATATTCTTTGATATAGGGGCAGTATTATAGTAGTTATATTCTTGTATATAGGGGCAGTATTATAATAGTTATATTCCTGTATATAGGGGGCAGTATTATAGTAGTTATATTCTTGTATATAGGAGCAGTATTATAGTAGTTATATTCTTGTATATAGGAGCAGTATTATAGTAGTTATATTCTTGTATATAGGGGGCAGTATTATAGTAGTTATATTCTTGTATATAGGAGGCAGTATTATAGTAGTTATATTCTTGTATATAGGAGGCAGTATTATAGTAGTTATATTCTTGTATATAGGAGGCAGTATTATAGTAGTTATATTCTTGTATATAGGAGCAGTATTATAGTAGTTCTATTCTTGTATATAGGGGCAGTATTATAGTAGTTATATTCTTGTATATAGGGGCAGTATTATAGTAGTTATATTCTTGTATATAGGAGCAGTATTATAGTAGTTATATTCTGGTATATAGGGGGCAGTATTATAGTAGTTATATTCTTGCATATAGGAGGCAGTATTATAGTAGTTATATTCTTGTATATAGGGGGCAGTATTATAGTAGTTATATTCTTGTATATAGGAGGCAGTATTATAGTAGTTATATTCTTGTATATAGGAGCAGTATTATAGTAGTTCTATTCTTGTATATAGGGGCAGTATTATAGTAGTTATATTCTTGTATATAGGGGCAGTATTATAGTAGTTATATTCTTGTATATAGGAGCAGTATTATAGTAGTTATATTCTTGTATATAGGAGCAGTATTATAGTAGTTATATTCTTGTATATAGGAGCAGTATTATAGTAGTTATATTCTGGCATATAGGAGGCAGTATTATAGTAGTTATATTCTTGTATATAGGGAGCAGTATTATAGTAGTTATATTCTTGTATATAGGGGGCAGTATTATAGTAGTTATATTCTTGTATATAGGGGCAGTATTCTAGCAGTTATGCAGAGGTTGATTATCTGGCGGTAATTTGATGTTTTGTAAGACATTGTGGGAGTTCTAGATTATGGAGAGGGACACGTATTTACCAGACTATTTTTTTTACCTTTTTCTGCTGGATGAAATTCTCTCCTATAATGACAATTTATTGAGAGATTCTGCTCCTGAGGTCGGTTTGCTCTTCTCTTGCTTTTTCCCGCCTAACAGGCAGCAGTGGGATCTGTGATGATTTCTGCTCCGGTTTTAGCAGATTTCCTGTCCTGCTTTGTGTCTCTTTTGGGTCCAGGCATCCTATGTAAACCTGTGGGGCAGTGTTGCGGGTTCTCACTGATCAGGGCCATCCATCCTCCGGCTGTGTCCCACATTATTACTGAGAAACTCCATGGGTGCGTCTGATTCTACACCATCAATTCACAGCTAATGATGACACCTGGAAAGCGTTGGATTAGCGAGAGGAGCGCGGGTGGGATTATCATTCCTTCGCTGGATGTTACATTGTTTGCAGCGTCTCGCTTATCTTGATGGATTACTATTTGATTGTTTTAGAGATTTGTAAGATTTTTCTTAATATATCTTCTCATGATCCGACTGTACAAAAAATGAATAGGTCACCTGGAAAAACCGTCCAGTTTTCTTTAATTGCTTCCTTGCATTTGGGATATAATGAAATAAATTGTCTTCATGAACAATGTAACCGTGTTGTGTCTACAGCTCCTGTGCAGATCTGTGTGTCTCCATGGTTACAGACTACAAACAAACCCTGTGTAGTCTGATCCTGCAATCATGTGTCGCGCTCTCTGCCTTCTACTTTACTCTGGGTTTTTTTTTTAGTTTTTTTTTTTTATATACAGTACAGTTCCAGTAATCTGGCTTTGGGGTGACCAAGGTGTCTCTTTATCAAGCATGCTGGACTATTGGAATCTGGACGGCCCAGCAAGTCATGGGCAGTTCGGTGGCTCAGTGGTTAGCACTTTTGCCTTGCAGCGCTGGGGGTCTTGGTTCAAATCCACCCAAGGTCAACATCTGCATGGCGTTTGTATGTCCTCCCTGTGTTTGCGTGGGTTTCCTCCGGGTTCTCCCACACCCCAAAAACATACCAATAGGGAATTTAGATTGTGAGTCTCAATGGGGACAGTAAAAGAGGTTTCTCTGTACAGCGCTGCGTAATATGTTGGCGCTATATAAGTAATTGAAATTAATAAACTAAGTCCAGTTAATAAATATTGAATTATCTGTAAATTTGTGTTGGTCATGACATCATTACTGCGCAGGACTACAGGTGTATGTGTGGGATTGATTGATTGATTGATTGGGGTGAATTCATTCTCCTATGTAATAAGAGTGCGCCCTGAATTATCAGGTTAATGTTGTGATGATTAAACACTGGACAACGTTTGTCCCATGACACATTTTTGGGATTTCCCGATCATTGATGCCAAATAAATGGAATTTTTCTTTGCATTTTGCATTTATATTTCATATATTTTTGTACAAAATGTAAATCTGACTTGTTTCCTGCAGTGACGGTGGAGATCTTCTTCTTACTCACACCTCCGTTTACTAGAGTTGTCATTTTCCCATCTTCTTTTCCGTTGTTTGCGAGTGCAGTTACGTGTATCTGAACACGGAGCTCAGGAGCAGCACATGCCCAGAACGTACCGCTGCCAAAATGTGTGTCATATGGCTCAAGACTTGGCACCGGCATCAATGCAACCTCCGTAATCACAGTGTAAAAACAGAATTCCTAAAATACTGGCTGTTGAGAAGAACTACATGATCTGAAGCTCAGACTGTGAGAACTACAACTCCCAGCAAGTCGCTCAATACTAATATCAGTTCGGCCGTATAATATGGACAGTAACTCAGGATCAGTACAGGATAAGTAATGTATGTACACAGTGACTCCACCAGCAGAATAGTGAGTACAGCTCTGGAGTATAATACAGGATATAACTCAGGATCAGTACAGGATAAGTAATGTATGTACACAGTGACTCCACCAGCAGAATAGTGAGTGCAGCTCTGGAGCATAATACAGAATGTAACTCAGGATAAGTACAGGATAAGTAATGTAATGTATGTACACAGTGACTCCACCAGCAGAATAGTGAGTGCAGCTCTGGAGTATAATACAGGATGTAACTCAGGATAAGTACAGGATAAGTAATGTAATGTATGTACACAGTGACTCCACCAGCAGAATAGTGAGTGCAGCTCTGGAATATAATACAGGAAGTAACTCAGGATCAGTACAGGATAAGTAATGTAATGTATGTACACAGTGACTCCACCAGCAGAATAGTGAGTGCAGCTCTGGAGTATAATACAGGATGTAACTCAGGATCAGTACAGGATAAGTAATGTAATGTATGTACACAGTGACTCCACCAGCAGAATAGTGAGTGCAGCTCTGGAGTATAATACAGGATATAACTCAGGATCAGTACAGGATAAATAATGTAATGTATGTACACAGTGACTCCACCTTCAGAATAGTGAGTGCAGCTCTGGAATATAATACAGGAAGTAACTCAGGATCAGTACAGGATAAGTAATGTAATGTATGTACACAGTGACTCCACCAGCAGAATAGTGAGTGCAGCTCTGGAGTATAATACAGGATGTAACTCAGGATCAGTACAGGATAAGTAATGTAATGTATGTACACAGTGACTCCACCAGCAGAATAGTGAGTGCAGCTCTGGAGTATAATACAGGATGTAACTCAGGATCAGTACAGGATAAGTAATGTATGTACACAGTGACTCCACCAGCAGAATAGTGAGTGCAGCTCTGGAGTATAATACAGGATGTAACTGTGCACATATATGACAATACTTATCCTGTACTGATCCTGTAACTCTTCTCGTAGATGTATTCCTTATATAAACGTTATGATAAGAGGTGGTCTTCCGCTTTACAGTCACCATATTGGATTGAGGGCTGTGAAGTTTGTACCTGCTCTTGGATTTCCTCCATATTCCTGGTCTTCTGTCCTTGTTGGGAATGATGAGGGGGTGACACTAAGAATATATTGCAGGGCTGGGTCTAGGCCCTTTGCTGTATTCTGTGTGTGACTTGTGGCAGGAGGGTTTTCTAGGACACCTTGGCGGGATCCCGTGTTCTCCTCCTGGCCGGTATGAGTGGGATTTTGGCACTTGGTGCCTCATTTTTCTTATTTCTTCGTGGAATGTGTTGGCCATGATGTTCTTTTGAATGATTCTCGTATGGGTCATAAAATCTTTTTGGGCAGCTGTGAGCTCCATCAGTGAGATGAAGCCCCGGGGAGTAAGGAAATGAACAGTTGTAGAAAGGTCCAACAAGCCTGGGATAAACACGTTTTCTGTAACCCTTTCAATGAGCTGGGATCCTGGACACTACATTCTGCTCTGCAGCGCAGAGGTTTGGCTCTAGTGACGGCCAATAATTACACAGCACTGATCTCTGCACTGGATCCACCTCAAGGCGTCCATGGGCTGCAGCTCCCGGCCTTCTCCATGTACAGCGCACCGGAGGGGTCAGTCCGTGAAAACGAAAGGTGCCCGTAAAAGTTAATAGAATCGTTAATATCGATCTGTCGTCTGCAGAAAACACAAGATCCGCAATATACACAACCGATTTATACAATGTCCGGATCTCGTCCTCTAGAGACAATGTTTCTTATTGGTGCAAAAAAGTTTCTGTATTGAAGAACTTTCTGCGTGCCGGTCAGGTTGATCGCCTCCTTATAAATTTGGCGCATCTTGACATGTTCATGCGCCAAAAATGTTAATCCTCACCAGATATGAGCAGAAGTTAATTTGCGCTCTAATTTACTCCAATTTCTAGCATAAATTATAGTAAATTTGTTAGTCTGCGGGAGACCATGCCCCTCCTACTTTACCTACCCACTTTTCTCACCGCTTTTGAAAAGTAGCGAGAGAAGTGTAAAACGGCAAAAAGTGGTGAATTACGATAAAATATGTAATGCGGCATAATTTAATATTTTTTTTAACGCCACAAAGATGTTCATATATTCCCACCCCGCTTTGTGTTTCAATTCCACACTGTTTTCAAGATCTCTGCTTTCTCTCAGTGAATTGAAAGATTCAGCAGCTGGAGACTCATAATGTGGTATTCAAACAGGTCATTACAAAACTGAGCTCTGATACATTGAAACAAACCCTCAAGTGTGAGAAGTATCCGGTCAAGATGAGTTTTCAGCCTGACAATACTTCCGACATATACATCAAACATGTCTATAGGTCCCCATTTACCTAAAGGAATGTAAAAAATGGCCAGTATGTGTCGGCATATGTTTTTTTTTTTAACTGTAGTAAATAGCGTAATTACTACATAAATAAATACAGAGGTATCCCGCCCAAAAAAACGTATATGGCGTGATATCATTTTTTATATAATGGAAGTAATAGGAGAGGGAAAGCGCTGTATATCATATAGTGGCATACGTCAGAGGTATTTCCCGATGTTTATGTCCAACGTACATTACTGGCGCAGTGTGGATAGAGCCTTACGCCGTGTTCATATGTTGAGGATCCTGTCCGATTTTGGCCGCAGAGTCCGCTAGTATGCCGCCGCCAATGCATGTGAATGGATTTTAAAATCTGCAGTATGAATATTATTGCAGCAGATTCCGCACGGAAAAGGCGCGCATTAGTTCCATTGCATTACAGTGCGGCTTATCTGCGTGCGGATCCACATTCCAATCCTCACTGGCAGCAAGCAGAGATCTTGAAAATGGTGAAGAGTTAAAACAGGAAGTCCTTTTAGAAGGCTGCAGACTTCCTATTATAGAGTGATTTACGCTTCATTTCCATAAGTCCAAACCAGGTGTTTTAAGATTCTTAATTGGCATCAAAGTCGACAGATGACAACGATATGAAACGAACGATCCGAAATTCCTGAGTGCGAAGTCGACGATTCCGTAATTTATAATAAAACTTCTCTACAAAGGATTTCCCTCTATCACGATGAACCGGAATGACCCATCTCCTTTCCCGCATCTTGTAGCATTTTTGGGACCATTGAGATAAAGATTAAAGAGATTCCCGAATAAGATCCCACAGAGGAGAATCCAGTGATTTCTTCGTCTTATCTGTACCTGGGAAAGCTGGGTCGTAAATAGAATGGCCACTGTCCTCGCTCTCTTCTGTGGATAGATCTGTACATTACAATGCAGAACCTATCATGGCGGTCACATCGCTGTCACCCAGCTTTCCTGCAGACTGATCAAACGAAGAAACCAGAGAAAAGGTCGACTCCAGGACTGATCGCTGGGAATGAATTAGGCATCGGAAGACCTCCAGGCCCCTGTTGGGTTTTTCCAGCATGAGGGACCACACAGACTGAGTCGCATAGTAAGGTTCCCAGCACCACAGAGTATTTCATGAGGAGTGTGCTTATCTTTTAAGAGGTTATAAACTGAGCATAACAAAGTGGAATGAGAAGGGTCTCCCAGCAGCACAGAGTCTTTCAGGAGGGGAGTGTGATAATCTTGTGGGAGGTCACAGGCTGATAGTGGAAGATACAAGGTCACAGCAGCACAGAGTATTTTCTGGCATGAACCTTATCCACTACATAATATATTCTGTTCTCGGAGCTGAGGTCTCCTGTGGATGGACATGGTCCCCGTGTTATAAAGCTTTGCCCTCTGTCGCTGTGTAACTGTCGGGGCTGCGGGGGGCTTATTTCTAGTAAATGCTCCGGCCAGTGTAATATTCATCTGCAGACATTGCCCTCGGTGGTATCCGGCACCGTGTGTATCCCAGCGCTGCGGTCAGGGGGCTCCACTATTCCTGCTGGTGTATGTAGCGGTTGTGTACTGGCGGGAGCGGCGCAGAGACGTTGCGGCTGCTCTCCGATAGATGTGCCCGCTGCCGGACTTTGCCTGTCGCATGGCGCCGTGTATCCTGCGTCTGGTCATCCGTCTCACTGATCTTTCTCTTTTCTCCGCAGTTTTGTCAGCCGGGGGGATGGCAACTTTCTCGAGAGCGGAAACAGCCCACGTTCTTCGTTGTAGTGTTAACGGATATCGACTCGGACCGCCATTACTGCGCTTGTCTGACGTTTCACGAAGCGGAAATCAACCTGCAGGTGAGATGATGTATGACTATTTAACCAATGTATTGATTACTTAAAGGAGTCGTCCAGATTAATTGTAAAAGGAAAAATTCTGCATCGTTCGGGAATACAAAGCCCATCAACCAATCAGGTGTCTCTGAAAAATGTGCCCTGGAATCTAATTGGTTGTTATTGACTTTTTTTTTATTTCAATGCCTCATGATTTTCAAGGCCACTGCTTGCTGTCTGTAAAATGAGACATCCTTTTTTTACATCCAAAGACCGAAAACTGATCTTGTCTCTGTTCTGCTCACACAACTGAGGTTGAGTTACAATGTATCAGTGCTGGTAAGAGCGATCAGCCCAGAGTCTAGAACCGCAGAGAGATTTGTGGTTCTTCTTTGTTTAGGGGATTGTCTACACTGATACATTGTAACAAACCCTCAGCAGTGAAGCTATTATGGCTATATGACGAGCACCGGATATTGGGTTACAAGCGGTTATAGCCGCCATTCCTGTGCCCATAATGTTGTCCGTCCTTCCGCTTTGATGACAGATCACTGGTATATATCCGTCTTCCTGCAGTCGCCGCTGACTCGCCTCCTGCAGCTTTCAATTACCCAATGTTGGACTTTCAGATCCCCCCACAACCCCAATGCTTCCCCGTTACACCCCGATCCTGAGTCATCGCCCGTCCTGACACCGGAGATTATTTTTACACTTGTTTAAAAATAATTCTGGATTAGGAGGCTGTTTTTCTTGCGGTGTCTTCTCCCCCGCGTGAGTTGAGTTCATGGATCGTTCCTCCGAGGAATCATTTGGAAATCTTCTCAGAATTCTTGGGCGCGCGTCCATGGAGATAACGCCTCGCCGTGGATCCCGCGTTCTAGGACGTCCTATCAGTCATGTTTTGGGCTCTGATTCCTTGTTACAAATGTCTCCGGCTAATCCTGTAATAAGCGCTTGTGTACACAGTGAAACGAATCCTCCCCCGCACCGATATTCACTGATATGAAGGATTTGGCGCAGGGCGCTGGGGTCACCGCACCAGAAATCCATTCACTATCCAATCCTAAATTAAATCATAGCCCCACGTCTCCATATCACTGCACAGATGACACCCAGATACAATCTGCCGATAAGGGGGAGTCACTTTAGAGCTAGGGGGTCCCCATGAATAGTCAGTGGTGTCAACGTCCGTCATTTGATGACTAGTCTCTCATCACCCCTTTTAGCCGGAGCAGTGGATCGCCGGCATCATGCGTTTTATGGATTCCCGTTGATTTCCGTAGATCTGAGGTGCCGCTATCTCACACTCCCCCAGAGGTAACAGCTGGAGGGGATTCTCTGACTAGTTGCTGTGTGACCCGTTAGATGAAGAGGTTTGTCCAAAGGTGCGCTACCCCTTTAAATATCTGAGCTGTGACTGTGAGATAAAATGTTGTCCCCCCGAGTGGATCTACGAGCGAGGCTACGAGAGTTGGGGGGGTCACGTATATTTCGATCCCTGTATGTTCTCTGCAGAATCGCTTCAACACCTGGGAATGTTTTTGGCAACTGTGAGCGGAAGATTGAGCGCGCGGCGGTTGGTTTGGCGCACGTTGTGTTATGTTGGGGAATACTTTGCATTGCCGTGATGAAATCCTACTGCAGGCCGCTGCACACGGTCACATCACTCATCACCCCGACTTTCGGTCAACTTCTGGGTGACGGAAACACTGGCGTTCTGGTTCCAGTAGAAGTCCTGCGAGCTCGGCCGTGGCGCATTAATAAGCGCTGATTCCTATTAGAGGGAGCTCAACGGCTGAAGATTGCACAAATCAAATTGCGCCAAATTTGGATCAACTCGCGCTGTCTATCAATATGTGCAGTTTGAGTGCCGCGCTCCCTTTACCGCCAGTCTGGGGCATCCCGCGTGCGCCTCTTCTGTTTCTGGAGTTGATCTCATATTTTGGCCCCCGGGTCCCAACAGACTCCAGATCCCCAAGTTTACATAATCCCACAGCTGTGTCTGATTCCCGGGCGCTCGTGCAGCGTGATTAATCTCGCCATAACCCACATTCGTTAAATCTTCTGTATTTAATCTCGTTTGAAGTCTGAAATATTTTTCTTGCACACAATTACCAGCAGAATGTGGAGATACGGCCCAGATGATGCGATCAGATCTACCCGCCGGCGCCGCTCGCGATGCTCCTCATATCAGCGGACCCTGTTGTGATGGAGATTTCCTCTGTTCAGATTTTTCCTCTTTTTAAGAATCCATAGATAAAATATATTTAATGTTCGGTAAGTTTGTCTTTAGTCTTCGTATGTCTTATACTCCATTCACATGCAAAGCTGCATTTAAAATTCTTCTGGTTTCCTTTGTGTCTCTAGGACCTCAGAACTGCTGATCCAGTGCCTGCTGTGGTGCATTATGGGAGGTATAATGTTTACACTGGTCGTCACACACAATGGCATCAAGTAGCAGCCAACAGAATTGTGAATGCAGCTCTGGATGTGGCTGGAGTATAAGACCTGATGTAATCATTGAATGGTAAATGTGCCAAGATGTGCAGTTATATGGGAGCTGGATATGTATCATGAGTCTAGGAAAGCAGGGGTGACCAACCCCTGTAGGAGATGTAGTGAAGACCGTATTTGCAGTCACCCAGCTTTCCCAGATTTAGATATAGCAAAAAAAAAAAAAAAAAAAAAATTTTAATTCTGAAAAGAATCCCAACCATTGACATTTATGGCGTGAATAAATAAGTAAATCAGTAAATGGAGGATAAGGAGGCGCCGTCTGCGCTCTTCATTAAATTCACAGGTGTTTTCTGTTCCCGTAACTGATAGACTTTAATGGCGTCCGCACCTGACGTCCCGATACTCGCATGATCGCGTCCGTCTGCTCCCCTTATTCTGGCGGCACGGTAATGCAGATGTTTCCGGCTTGTCCCCCGTTGAGGTCACGTAGCTCTGATGGACGATATGTCAGCCGCCATTTTTAAGCAATAAGACGAAGAATTTCGCCAAATGTTAAACTTGGCCTGAGACGGTCGTAGATCTTGGTCCGTTTATACATACAATACCCCAGTGTTTCTCTTACAGCATTCCTGTACGAGATTCAGCCCAATCATCCTTATGTCATCGCATGGAACGAGCGGAGCTGTCTCTGAAAAAGTAAACAACATTTCCGGAGCGCGACCTTCTGTTTATTGGGCTCTTACCGCTAATCAATCCTGAAGATGCTCCTCTGTGATTGACGTTCTTGGGATGGACAACATATTGTGGACCCGGGAGCCAATGTAACAGGCCGGGAACTGAGAATGACCCTAAAATGTAGGCGCCAGAGGCAGATTTCTGGGCTCACGGACAGCCGGGCCCCTGGGAATTGTCCAGTTTTAGGTATTACTTGGTATTTACCATTTCCTTCTACGCATATACCTAGTTCAAAATAATCTCTCCAACGTATTCTTGGCATAGAACTTGGGTTATTTACCCTTTTATGCAAATTAGCTATTTCCCAGAATGCAAAGCATGTTTCCACAATGCATCGAAATGCAGGTGCGTTCCTCATTGGGGAGATATTTTCAGCGCCTTTTCTCTGAGCTCTCATTTGCTTAGGACATGCCCCAGGTCTAACGTCCCTCGTCCAGCAGCCGCATTTATTCACAATGCTATTTTGGGGTTTTGCGTAATATCGGGGTAACTGGTCACGGATTTCTGTTTTACTTTTCATTGGGATTCATTTATTTGCAGTAATGAGATTTTGGGATATTTTATGTGGATTTATTATGGAAGATTGTCCATTCTCTGCCCACATTTATTTATACAAAAATCTGATTATTAAGCCCTCCGCTCCCCTCAGTGAGGGGTCTCTGTGACCTCGAGCTGAAGACCTGAGTAACCTGAAACAGACTGGTTACTAGGGACTTAGTGCCCGACAACCTCCACATATGAAACATTGTAGCTGTAAGATGGTGTAACCCTAGCAACCAGTCAAGAGCAGCCTGTCAGCAGTCGCCCCCTGTCTTGCGAGCAGTCGCCCCCTGTCTTGCGAGCAGTCGCCCCCTGTCTTGCGAGCAGTCGCCCCCTGTCTTGCGAGCAGTCGCCCCCTGTCTTGCCAGCAGTCGCCCCCTGTCTTGCGAGCAGTCGCCCCCTGTCTTGCCAGCAGTCGCCCCCTGTCTTGCGAGCAGTCGCCCCCTGTCTTGCGAGCAGTCGCCCCCTGTCTTGCGAGCAGTCGCCCCCTGTCTTGCCAGCAGTCGCCCCCTGTCTTGCCAGCAGTCGCCCCCTGTCTTGCCAGCAGTCGCCCCCTGTCTTGCCAGCAGTCGCCCCCTGTCTTGCCAGCAGTCGCCCCCTGTCTTGCCAGCAGTCGCCCCCTGTAGTTTCCCATCTCCGCCTGTAGTATTAATCACATCTAGGTTGAGAATCTGTACTTGGGGTTTCGGCAACACCCGATATTTGAAGTAGCGCCCACAGAGATGGTTGGAGCAAAGTTGTGTCATAGTCGCCCGTCAGTCGACCCCCATGGAAAATGTCACATCACTGTTACCATCCAGTTTTGTCATTTAGACTTCCCACATGTCCTGTTGCCCCTCCTGCCCGTCCTGTCCTTTAGGCTCCGTTCACATCACGTCTGAGCCTTCCGTTAGTTGTATTGCCTGTTGTGTACCTCTGATGTATCCCACTATATAGGCATACGAGGGCACACCTCGCCCATGGACTCCCATGTTCTAAAAACAAAACGTATACAGCACGGTATAGGTTTATTTTGCTGGATTCCTCTACATAGGGAAGCATAGTAGTCTTCACTTTACTAGACCGATGTATAGCGGCCCAACGGAGGCCAAAAGGACACACTTTTCGCCTCTGTTGGGTGAATGGAGCCCATGGATGTATTTGGTGTATATGCTGGGAGCAGGTATACGCCAGAGGGCTGAAGAGCAGCCGTTGTTGCTATGTGATTGCGTTCTCATGCAGATTACATGACAACCGTTGCGTTCTTGACAGCAACTCTTGGCGTCCTCTTCCTGAGGAGTTGCGAGGTGACGGCTGATATGTTGTATTGCGGTTTTTCTTTTCTGCTTTGGTATCTGTTTCTGGTTATTTTAATGACGTGTTTTGGCCACGTGTTGGTTTGGTTCTTCGAGCATCGCTGAGAGACGAGTCAGGATCTTCGGGATTCCTCCGATCACATCACCTTCTGTGCTCTCCATAATCCTGCACTTCGTGACTTATGATCGAGCTGCAGCGCTCGCCCCGTCCAGCCGGGGTACGGGACCCTCATGAACCCTCACACTCTTCAGAAGCTTCCGCCACCTGGTGGAGACTGAGCAGGGACACGTTCTTGGATGGCGGGTGGAGGAGATGAACTTGTGCAATGACCCCCAAATGAATTAAATATTGTAGATACGCTCGGCTTGTGTCTTGTTTTCTTTATCGAAGCTTCAGCCGTTTCAATAGTCATGTCACGGTTGGGCTGCAGATTCTGTGAATTATTCCGAGATTCGATGGCCAAAATAACCGTGTAATATTGCAGCTAAAAACAGCCGGCGTCATATCCCAATCTACTGTGCCCTAATACAGCCAGGCGAGAGCCGGCCCCTCACCCATTACATGACCCCCAGAATTAAAAATCTCAGACTGAATTGACGTGTTACATTAAAAAAATACTGCACCTCCTTTCCATAAGTGTAATGTTGGCTAATCCGAAGTGCTTTACATGACACATTTACACTTATTCAAAGCAATTCCTGTTTCTAACTTGTACGAGGGATGGAGAAATACCAGTGTGAACTTGAGCCTCCCCCTTTTTTTTTTTTTTACATCTTCCTCCCTTGTTCCGTCTCTTCCACTCTCCTTCTTTCCCTTCCTCTCTTCTTGCCTCCCGTCCTCTCTTCTTGCCTCCCGTCCTCTCTTCTTGCCTCCCGTCCTCTCTTCTTGCCTCCCGTCCTCTCTTCTTGCCTCCCGTCCTCTCTTCTTGCCTCCCGTCCTCTCTTCTTGCCTCCCGTCCTCTCTTCTTGCCTCCCGTCCTCTCTTCTTGCCTCCCGTCCTCTCTTCTTGCCTCCCGTCCTCTCTTCTTGCCTCCCGTCCTCTCTCTTTTTACTTCTCTTCCACCCTTGATCCATCCTTTTCTCTCTTCTTACTTCCCTTTTTCCCATTGCTTTCCTTACCTTCTTCCCTTGTTCTGTCCCTCTTCCGTCTTCTCTTCCTTTCTTGTTCTGTCCCTTCCTTTCTTCTTTCTTCCCTTCCTCCCTTGTTCCATCCCTTTCTTTCCTTGCTTACCTTCCTCTTTTTTATGTCCCCCATGCTTCCTTGATGTCACTGTGTGTGACCCGACCAATAGGTTTGCATGAATACATCTACTATATTGTCCTAGAAAGCATCTGTTTGGTTACTAACTGCACATGAGACCCAAACTTGTATACCATCGGGGCGCTTATTGTATCTTATACTGGGGTCGATATCTGAGGCTTTACACTGACTCTTCTTCCACGGTGGGGCCCGGGATTATGCCTGACAACACGGCTCCTTCCACGGTGGGGCCCCGGGCTCCTTCCACGGTGGGGCCCCGGGCTCCTTCCACGGTGGGGCCCCGGGCTCCTTCCACGGTGGGGCCCCGGGCTCCTTCCACGGTGGGGCCCCGGGCTCCTTCCACGGTGGGGCCCCGGGCTCCTTCCACGGTGGGGCCCCGGGCTCCTTCCACGGTGGGGCCCCGGGCTCCTTCCACGGTGGGGCCCCGGGCTCCTTCCACGGTGGGGCCCCGGGCTCCTTCATTCCATTGCAGTGTAAGGTGCTGGCAGAGGCCACTGCTGCAGGATGATCAGGGGATTGTTTGACATTTCAGCTCATCCGTCATGGTGTTTGGACGCCTGTGTTTCTCCAGATCAGTTCATGTCGGGATCCGGGTGATTGTTTGCAGTTTATTGTGTTTATGAGGAAAGTGAGAGTTCAGTAGCTGTAAAGCAGGTGTGTGCCCCCCGGGCGGCAGTATCTCCGCAGAGGTCACCAGACACATCTCATACATTGCCCTAGTAGCTTTATGTTACTGGGTGAAACGCTCCTAAGCAAAGCATGGGCTTTATACAGCTGCCCCCAGCTTTATACAGACCCCGAACGGCATCACTTTTTATACCCAGAAACTGATGAACAGAATATTAAATCTGTTCCTGCTCCATTAGTCTTCACGGTGCTTCACTTGTTACAGTAGCAGTTTGTCACCCAGAGCTGCTGCTCCTACTGTAACAGGACAGGAAAATCCAACCATAGTCGGCCATGTTTTAGTTATGGAGTGTAATTTACTTGTCACAGAGTCACTCCCCTCCATGCAGGAATATACAGACCTGTTACTGCCCATCTCCTATTTTCCTGTGATGTTTGCAGTTTAGCTGTATTATCACATCCTTCTGGGAAAGACTCTACCACACGGAGATAGGAAAATCCACATGACAGCCCACATGCAACCTGATAGTTATAAATGCAAACTTCTCTTAAAAGAACACCGCAGAAAAACCACAGTGTATCCGTATCGTCTGGAGCGAATGGAAGACTCGGCCTGGGAGAAATAGATCTAACGCTATAGTAAGGTGTTGAGATTTCTTTAATGGTGCACACAATGGGGCCACAGCTCTGGAGGCACTGAACGAATGACCGCTGCTTTCCTGACTCTACCCGTCTGTGTCGAACGTGGAGTGATAGGAATAAACAGCCGTCCATTTGTATCTCTGGCTCTGGCAAGGTCTAATCCATAGGGATGAATAAAGAATGAAAACATTGTGTGATCCAGAACAGACACGAGAGATGAAACATCTGTGATAAACAGGACGGCCGAGAAGGAGCGCGGGCTCAGCGAGGACGGTCCGATACAAAACTCAGCCAGCCTGGAGAAGGCGACTGAATGCCACGTGCACCCCCTCCCTCTGATCCCTCTTCACTACTGATTTGTCCATATAAGTGTCAGTCTTTTGTCTCATTAAAGTTTTTGCATTCTATCCCTGAATCAGGTGGCTCGTGATGAGCAGAGCGAAGTCCGCAGAGTCAGTCGTGACGTATCGCTGTAATATTCACATTGTCAGGCTCCCGCGGCGGCTTAAAGCTTTCATTAAAGGAGTCACACTTTTGGTTCTAAAATTGTGCCCCATTCGCTGCAATTGGCTGGGTTACAGGACCCCACAATGATCGTCGGGCATACAGGGGGGTCCTCCATGTCTCTCTTATGTGCTGAATCTTGTTGCATTGCTGCTCTTGGGTGCCAGTTTAATAATAACCTCATACATTAATTTTGGGGTGGCCGTGTAGAAGAAATAAGAAAAAATGAAGTGGTTGCATCTTCTAAGAAGCTGGAGGGGGGCCGGCAAGCTGCAGCGTCTCTTCCTCTATGCCTCTTACTATTAGGGTGGAGCTGGGGGGCACCTTACCAGCTAAAAATGCCCTTAAAGGGGGAGAAGATGCCGTTGGACGTGGTGTGACAGGCTGATCATAGGAGCACAACCCCCAGCAGCAGGCTATGCTGAGGTTCCCAGTCATTCAGCGATGAGGGTCCCATTACACTATCGACCTGCGGGTTACAGATTTGCATTTGCACAGACCCTGAATGTCATGCACATCGGGTGTCACCCAGCTTTCCACAGACCCTGAATGTCATGCACATCGGGTGTCACCCAGCTTTCCACAGACCCTGAATGTCATGCACATCGGTTGTCACCCAGCTTTCCACAGACCCTGAATGTCATGCACATCGGGTGTCACCCAGCTTTGCACAGACCCTGAATGTCATTCACATCAGATGTCACCCAGCTTTCCACAGATCCTGAATGCCATGTACAGTCTTCAGCAGAATTACACCCCCCTCTGCTTTCTCTCTCCTCATGATTTTTCTGCATAGGTGTCAGTCTTTTCTGTCCGTGTATTTCTAGTGTTCTGTTCATGAACCAGGAGGCTCAGTATGAACATGAAATCTTCCCCATGGAATTGTGGGAGGACGTAGAACGAAATGAGCCGTCGAGAATGGACTTTTCAGGCATCGAGATACCTAAATCTACTGTCCCTTTAAAATTGCTGGATTATAAGATTGTACTTGTTACGGATGATGAAGTGTCGTGGAAGTAGCTTCCTGAAGGAAATATATAGAGGACTATAACCCCTGTCATCTGTCCCCTTCACAAGTCTTTTGTTGCTAGCAACGACACCGAAACATTGTCTCAGAGCGCTGAGGAGCACGCCATTTACTGCTGGACGGTTTCCACTCACTGACTCCTGGTTTGATAAATTGCTGTTTTCTGGCTGCGCACGTTTTATTCGAGGTCAGGTGTCGTCTTATATAACGGAGCAGCGCTGGAATTTTCCACTACTCGCCGAATATTCTGACTCCAGCGATACACAGAAAACAAGGACCAGTTGGAAAATAGATGCGTCATTGTCTCCAATCTGCCTAGTCCTGCTCACACAGCTGATGAAGAGGAAATCCAGGGCTGTTGTGCTCACAGAGGATTGTCAAGACTGGATACAATTGAAATGAGGGCAGGGAATGTTTCTATTCACTGACAGCAAGTAGAGATCTTGAAAACAGTGCGATATTAGAACATTACGCAACTTTCTATTACAGTGATTCATCTTTATTTTCGTAAGACCAGAAAACCTCTATTTCTAGTATCTTGGGGTTCCCAATTTAGGAGTGATTTAGGCCGATCAGGTAATTAAAGTCCTTTCAGCACAGAGTATTTCAGGAGCATAGTGTGCTAATTTTGTGGGATGTCACCGATTGAGAATTACATAGTGGAAGGAGCCGGGACCCCCCAGCAGTACTAAGTATTTCAGGAGAGGAGCATGCTGATCTTGTGGGAAATAACAGAAGGATAATTACTTAGGGGAAGGAGCAGGTTCCTCCAGCTGCACAGAGTATTTCAGGAGAGGAATGCATATGACGGGAACCTCATCCTTGTGTGGTTATTAGATTATATCATCATTTATAGCAGTTTATGTAGACGTTGGACGATCGTCCAGTTGATACGTTTTGGTCTTGATGGTACAATGGCGCAATGATTGGTGTTGAGACAATCAGCGGAATGATCTGTGGGAACCGCGGACTCTTCCACCAGCAGAATATTCCCAGACGAGCTTTGTACACGGTGAAGGCCTCGTTAATTTCCCAGGCGACATTGCAGCGAGCGCTGACAGATCAGATCTGAATAGATAAAACGTTGTCAGGCTGTTCAGTCGCCTTTCTACTCCTGAAGAATTATGCGCTTCCCAAGGACGACTCATCTACTATCCGGACAGCAGGGACCCCGCAGCAATGACTCTCCTCCTGTCACTTACCAGATCTAATCTGCTGACATCAAACCTGTAACATGACAAGAGGCCGGTTAGTTCTGCTCCAGACTCCGACCACAATCTCATTCCAAACATTGGCTATAAATCTTCACAGAACAACAGGAGTCCTGTGTGCAGGGGGTGCAGGCTGGGCTGAGCTCAGTCATGTCAGAGTAGATACGGGTTGTATTACTGCTAGTTTGGCTGTATCTCTGTATCTGCCATCTCCTGCATTCTCAGTGATGTCACCGCTGCTCTCTAGTGAATGGATAGGCTGCATTCTCAGTGATGTGACCGCTGCTCTCTAGTGAAAGGATAGGCTGCATTCTCAGTGATGGGAGGCTGCATTCTCAGTGATGTCACCGCTGCTCTCTAGTGAATGGATGGGCTGCATTCTCAGTGATGTCACCGCTGCTTTCTAGTGAATGGACAGGCTGCATTCTCAGTGATGTCACCGCTGCTCTCTAGTGAATGGATAGGCTGCATTCTCAGTGATGTCACTTCTGCTCTCTAGTGAATGGATAGGCTGCATTCTCAGGGATGTCACCGTTGCCCTCTAGTGAATGGATAGGCTGCATTCTCCGTGATGTGACCGCTGCTCTCTAGTGAAAGGATAGGCTGCATTCTCAGTGATGGGAGGCTGCATTCTCAGTGATGTCACCGCTGCTCTCTAGTGAATGGATGGGCTGCATTCTCAGTGATGTCACCGCTGCTTTCTAGTGAATGGACAGGCTGCATTCTCAGTGATGTCACCGCTGCTCTCTAGTGAATGGATAGGCTGCATTCTCAGGGATGTCACCGTTGCCCTCTAGTGAATGGATAGGCTGCATTCTCAGTGATGTCACCGCTGCTCTCTAGTGAATGGATAGGCTGCATTCTCAGTGATGTGACCGCTGCTCTCTAGTGAAAGGATAGGCTGCATTCTCAGTGATGGGAGGCTGCATTCTCAGTGATGTCACCGCTGCTCTCTAGTGAATGGATGGGCTGCATTCTCAGTGATGTCACCGCTGCTTTCTAGTGAATGGACAGGCTGCATTCTCAGTGATGTCATCGCTGCTCTCTAGTGAATGGATAGGCTGCATTCTCAGTGATGTCACTTCTGCTCTCTAGTGAATGGATAGGCTGCATTCTCAGGGATGTCACCGTTGCCCTCTAGTGAATGGATAGGCTGCATTCTCAGTGATGTCACCGCTGCTCTCTAGTGAATGGATAGGCTGCATTCTCAGTGATGTCTCTTCTGCTCTCTAGTGAATGGATAGGCTGCATTCTCAGTGATGGCCCCGCTGCTCTCTAGTGAATGGATAGGCTGCATTCTCAGTGATGTCACCGCTGCTCTCTAGTGATGGACAGGCTGCATTCTCAGTGATGTCTCTTCTGCTCTCTAGTGAATGGATAGGCTGCATTCTCAGTGATGTCACTGCTGCTCTCTAGTGAATGGATAGGCTGCATTCTCAGTGATGTCACCGCTGCTCTCTAGTGAATGGATAGGCTGCATTCTCAGTGATGTCACCGCTGCTCTCTAGTGAATGGATAGGCTGCATTCTCAGTGATGTCACCGCTGCTCTCTAGTGAATGGATAGGCTGCAATCTCATTGAAGTCCTTGCTGTTTTTTCTTAGTAAATGTTGAACAACCCTTCAGACTTGTCTGAGTATTTACAATGTTTTATTCTCTAATTGGGAATTTTGTTTTATTTGAGATTAATTAATATATTGTTTATGCTTTTCAGGGAACAAAGCGCGATCACCGTGATGGGGACGAGGAGGACTCCGGTTTAATTCAACCTGCACAAGTGTTTGCTCCTAAAAGTTTGGTGCTCGTGTCCAGATTAGACTATCAAGAAATCTTCAGGGTCAGTACAACAATCTAGAATTTACAATAAGCAGCCAGTGCCGTGTGCAGAGATTAGTATTGATGTCCTTGACAGAAGAGCTTGCGCTCTAACTACAGAGCTAGTGATTGGTGCTGTGCATACTATAACATGCCATGTCTGCAGCCCCTATAGAGAATGACTTTCCTCCTTTACATTGTGTTTTTCGCTCCTGTTTGCAGGCCTGCCTTGGTTTGATCTATACGGTTTATGTGGACAGTCTGAACGTGTCTCTAGAGAACCTGGTCGCAAACCTCGTCACCTGTATCATCCCATCAGCCGGTGGATCGCAGGTAATGCAGTTTTGTATTTCTCCAGTAGGGGCACAGTTGTATTCCATTCTAGTTTTACCATCATATTTAGTCTGGAGGACGGAGCCTGGTCTACACCGCCTTGTTTCTCATATCTGGGCCGCCTCTGTCACCTTGCTGTCCCATGTTAAAAGGATTTTCAGTTTTTATGCTAATAAACGTTAATCACCGTATAATGAAAAGTGCTGAAACTTTCGAACAGACGACGTGTCTCAATTCTTCACCATTTGCAATATCTTCGCTTGTGGTCAGTGAACGTGAACATTATTCTTGTCTACCGGTCAGCTCAGAAACAGAGAGACTTTCCCAAAGCTTATATGGCGCCCCCTTCCATAATCATGGCTCCCTTACCTCCCCCAACCTGACATTGTCCAGTCTGGAAAACCTATTTCCATGGACCCTATTAGGGAGTTTTAGAGGGGGCTCCTCACTTCAGGGTCCTCATCTCTTGGTCGGAATGGATAGCGGTTACATAGAACGTCTCTCTCTCTCTGGAGGACCCGTCCTGTATTACACAGACACCACATTGATCTGAATGGACACTGTGTAATGCTTCATTTCACCTGGGGTGGCGCTGCAGAGAAACGTGATTGCTAAGTTTATCAATGCGCTGCTATTTTTTACCTGGTCCCCTGTCCCCCGCAGTTCAAAAAACAGATCGGACGGGGGTCGTGCTATTCCTGAAGAAGTTATCTACCGGGTCAGGGCGTTACGTTACATTAATATTTGAAAAGGCGCCAAACCCTTAAAAATGATCCCACATCAGCCACATGGCGTCCTGCCGGCCCTGCGCAGTCCCCAGCGATACGCGTGGTTCTGTTTTATTCCGGGCAGGGATCCACGTTTGGCTCTTTATGCATTTTTCTCTGTAGTTTTTTTGGTCGTCCCTTTTAATTTTCTTGAGCTGGTGGAATTGGAGGGTTCACCAAATCCAGGGATTTGGTATAAACACGGCAGCGCTGCGAGGCGAGGCGGTGGACACATGAAGGGTCTCTGTATAGTGGAGTATATGGATCTCCCCTCTCAGGGTCACCCCGGGATCCTCACTCCTTACTCTACATGTAGACGCTGCGGATCCGGTGTCACTCGTTCACAGCAGCGCGTGTTGACGTGTCGCCTGTAACATGTGATCCGTGTCTATTTCTAGGAGCAGGAGAGCTATTAATACTAGTGGGAGCGCAGAGGGTTAAACATACATCCTGGGAATAAATTCTCCTGAGTCCCCTCCGTTATCTTCTCCTACACCGGTAACCGATCCCATGTAGCCGATCACCAAACTTACCGCACCGCCGTATACATCTGCTTTCTTATATATTCCCTTCCCTTTCTCCTATTACTCTGCCTTTATGTGTGTCAGTCTCCACTGCAATTCTTGCTTTATATTTATGAACCAGGAGGCTCAGGATGAGCAGGGCTGAAAGTCCCTCAGACAGAAAGGTCAGAAAAGAATAGATATTGTTAAATATCTTGATTGAGCCATTTAACCCTTTACAGCACAGCTCCTATATCTGACGAGGGACATATGGCAGACATGGACAGGACGGTGACGTTTGTGCTTCTTTCTCTGCAGAAACTTTTCTCACTGGGAGCCGGAGATCGGCAGCTGATCCAGACGCCTCTGTACGACAGTCTGCCGGTGACGGGGACCAGCGCGGCGCTGCTCTTCCAGCAACTAGGTGAGGACATGACCCGGCGCTCCTTCTGCTTATCTCTCATGGGTCAGATTATCATCAGGTGTTACATTGAAGAGAATGGGGTTATCCTCCCAGGACATCCCCTTCCTCAGGCAGCCCCCCCCCCCCCCCACGGCGGACTGATCGCTGGGGGGCAGCTGTTACTACAGGAGGGGCTTATTTACCCCTCATACAACCCCAACAATAAGATGTCAGGGAAAACTTCATATCAAAACTATAGAAATCACCCACTCAGCCTGTACAGAGTGAATACGTCCTTCACAGAGTTTGTTACAATGTGTCAGTCTAACAATCCTCCGGTACATCAGCCGCCCACATCTTTATAGTTTGCTACAATGTATCAGTCTGAAGTCCAGGCTGCTTTTTTCACAGAGGATTGCCTAGACTGGATACAATTTTAGCAGACCCTCAGCTGTAAATAGTATTAGGTCAGGATTGTTTTTTTAGCTTCTGGATGTGAACAAAAAGATTTGCATACAGCAAGCAGAGATTTTGAAAAAGTACTGAAACCCGAGAAAGTTTAAAAGTGAATCACCCCATTAATGATGAACCTTGACAGTCCAATGTTTCCCTTTTTAAATGTTCATTGAGCCGGGACCCCCTTAGGGCAGAAGATCTTGTTGTGGACCCTCTGCATTAGTCCGTGTCTTCTACTCACGTCTGCCAGGGCCGGACATCTAGATCATATGATGACGTTGCAGGGGGATAATCTATAATACAGGCTCGTGCGCTGTTCTCCACTGTGGCTAATATTGGGAGGGGGTGTGACCCGCTTGGACCCCCTCTTCTATGGGCCATATGGCGGTGATTAGTGCCCTAATAGGGCTTATCATAGGTAGTGATCTGACCTCTGACCCCTCCGATCAGCCAATGACGGTCCTATCTTATCAATAAATCACCTATGGTGGGGAACCCCTATAAAAGTTGTGTTTTGGGGGGTGAAGTTTGTCATCTATATAATCCTTATACTGGAGTTACACCAGAGATCCGCGGTAATCACGTCAATAAATCTCCCGGTCGTCTTTTCTTCGGTCGTTCTTCCATTGTCTGCCATTAATAAAGTCGATTAAAGTAGAATTTTTAAGAGTAAGCGTCTCCCCCTGTTATTAGAGCCTGAGCTAGAAAATAAGCAGGACCCCCGCCCTGGACCCCCCCCCCCCCCATTACTGTCACTAATCGAACCATAAATCCCACCGCTTCTCCTGTATAAACGTCCTTCTGTGTCAGGTCTGTGATTTACAGGCATTCCAGCCTTTATTGGGGGCCACATCTTATATTACACGGTAACATAGCAGAGCCCGTCCGGTGCAGGGGATCATGGCTTCCAGTAAGCGCTGGGGGGGGGGGGTGGGGGCCGTGTTTACCACAGATGCAGCTGAGTTGCATAATCCCACTTTTGCGTTGAGGGGCTCCTGTCCGTGACCCGGGGAGGGGGGCACATACTTGTGCAGTTGATGTGGGGGTCTCGTCCCCCTGGGTGGTGGAGCTCCACACGTCTCGGGATATTTACAGTCCAATCTCTTCATCATGTAATATTATAATACCCTCTGTGCCTGGGACACCCTCGCACCTCCCAGAACAGGCATTACCGTCCTAAATCAGGAAATCGCCAGAACGGCTCCAGAGTCCGGAACTATAGACGTCTGGTTGTCACTCGGGGTCGCCAGGTTTGAAATACATCTGAAAATAAAAGAACCCAAATAAATATCAGTCCTGGGTCGTCCATCACACTGGGAAAATCCTATTCAGGGATTTCTTAGTACTATCTGCTCCTGGGAAAGCTGGGTGACTGGCACTATGCCGCAGAGCTTCAATTAATCTAGTCCAGATGTGACTCCGCCGCAGAAATCCAGAATGTCAGCCACAGATTTTACTGAAAATCCACGGCAGATTTGCTCCTGTCATCCAGCTTTCCTAGAGCCCTGAACAGCGAATACTCAGTTATATGGCAGTACTAGACATTACGAGGTAGTCTGGGAAAGCTGGGTGACCGGTCAGAAGCTGCGTCGTCTTTGCATTTATTTGCCATTGCTTATATAGCACCAACCTATCCTGCCGCACTGCCCACAGATAGTAATCACTCCCATCATCCTTTCCCCCAGGAACTCACAATCTAATCTCCCTATATCACATGCAGTATATCACTCCCAACATCCCTTACTCCAGGAGCCCAAAATCTATTTTCCCAATATCACAGACAATGTATCACTCCCATCATCCCTGCCCCCAGGAGCTCACACTCTCTAATCTCCCCAAAAAGCTACACCACCATCACAAAAGGAAAAAAGCGTGAATAACGGTGTCCATCCTTGTATTACATGGTACATTACTTCTTAAAGGGGCAGCTCTAGGACCTGCAGGTTGTGATCGCGCCTCTCCGGTCGGCTCCGGGATCACAAACACCCGCCAGAACGCATCTGCCTTCACTTAAAGCTGCATCACATAATAACTGGCGCCGTGTGAATATTCTCATTCCTCGTGGCTGACCCGGTCACCTTGGCTGCGAACGCTGCGTCACGCCTTTATTTTACAGGAAGGTATTTTTATGGAGATATTTACACCTTATTTATGGGGAGACCCACCCTGTTACTCTCAGCAATATTAATGTCAGGCGTTTATCTGGCGGTGTGCAGCAAGACACAAATCCCCCCCCCCTCCCCCATTAATATTACATGGCGAGGCTCCTCCCCTTTATTTAGGCTCCTCCCCTCCATCTACTGTGGTTTCCTGATCATCTTTTTTCTGACTGGTGATTTAGTTGCTTGTAGTTTATAATCTTCTTTCCTTACTATAATAGAAATGATCTCTCCATGTTCTGAGACCTGCTGAGCCCGTGCTTATACACAGCAGCCAATCTGATCAAGCAGAGCTGCAGTGTAAAGCATGGGTGACAGCCTTGGTCAGTTTCCGGATTCTGAATCATCCTTGATCGGGTCGGTAGCTCCTTGTATAGGTTTGCTCTCTTCGCACATGAAGCCATAGTCACTCCAACACGGTCATTCCTCAACATGTTCAAGATCTCTGCTTGCCATCAGTGAATGGGAATATTTTTTGTTTACATCTAGAGGCTGAAAACTTGTACGGTCCTAATACTTCTCACAGCGGAGGGAAAGTTACAATGTATCCAGTCTAGACAATCCTCTGTCAGCTAAACCCATCAGCACCACAAACCTCTCTCCTGTCCTGACGGATTGTTACAATGTATCGGTGCAGGTAAAATGTATCAGTCTAGAGTCCAGGATTTTCAGCTCACAGGATGGTATAGACTGGATACAGTTGTAACAAATCCTCAGCTGTGAGAAGTTTTCGGTGTGCACAGGTTTTTTTAGTCTTGTAAATGTTGAGGAATTGAATCTCAAAGTAAATGATAAAGTTACAGAACTTTTGGGGGCTGTATAATTTCGGTTACTGTTATTGACAGGACGGGACCACCGCTGACCTTTTCAGGGTCATATTTGTCTCTAGGATCGTTGGGTGATGAGCGCTGCCACTGCTGGTGACATTCAGCTTTATAGAGTCCTGAATAGCAGTCTGTGTAATGAAGTCGATTTAACATTCAGGGCTCTGGTAAAGCTGGATGACAACCCCAGTAAGAACAGTAATAATGGCCACAGCAGGAGTCACCCAGCTTTCCCAGGAACAGATATGACTTAGAAAAGTTTGGCAGAAGACAACGGCTCAAGGATTTCTATTTACTTGATTTTGGTTGGATGCCGTTTCATACGGGTCAGAAAGAAGATGATTATTCTGTCCGCTCTGCTGCCCGGGGGGGACGCACTGGTAATGACTTTATTAGATGTGGAGACTTCTCCTTCCACCTCTTTACGTTGCGGAGCAGATTTTGTCCTGGCCGCACCGTGACTGATGGGACGCCGCGATCATTAGACGGGACTAAAAGGCCATGAGGTCACGGTATCTGGAGAACATTAACCTCTTAAAACTTTCTCTCGAGCCACTAAATCCTGTGCCGTGAATGATGATGGCGCGATGATCTGCAGATCCACGCAGCCGCTTCACACGTCAGATCTGATTATTCTGCGCTAACATTGCAAAACCACGCTCCCACGGCTACATGTCACTGAATAAATCTACATCTAATGTTCAGAAACTTCGCAAATACTTTACTAATATGGTGCTAAGCTGGTATATGTCTTCTACTCCTGTCACATCCAAAGATGCATCCGCCCTTGCACTGGGTTCCCTGGTGGGACATTAGGCGTCTATTAGAATTAAGTTGTTGAGGTCGCAGTCTGACAGTAAAGTTTAGATAAACTGCAGTCTTTTTCCAAGGACAACTAGTAGGATTGCGAATGCAGATCTGGATGTGACTGGAGTAGAAGGCATCATGTAATGATTGAAGAGTTACCCAGCATTGTATGGGGAGATATGATTGAAGGGTTAGTATACAGGATTTCCTTTATTTTCCTAGTTACGTCCCAGATTTAGGGTAAATGTCGCCCGGATTGTGAGCAGAGAGGTCGTCCACTCCTAATAAACCAGCGTGAATCCCGCTCACGGCGTGTTACATAATCGCAGCTCGCTGCAGCCTGGAAAAGTACAGTGCGGACGTGCCTCGTACACGGTATACAGTACATGCCGGTCGTTAATGAGGAAGCGTGTTTGGAACGGGTCAGTGCACGGACACAATGGCTGCATACAATGGGGGAGGGACGGCTGCGCTCCCCTCTCCGCCATCTGATCCCTATTAATCGTCCTGTGTCACCTGACATGGAATATTTCATCACTTCAGAATACAGAAGAACGATCAACCATTTGTGAGGATTTTTTTTATGGTCTTGGGGGGGGGGGGGGGGTCTTTGTGAGCTTCAAAATAATTTTAAAAAGCATTGTCTGCTCCAGTCCCCTCCAGAGCTGCATTCAAAGCTCTGCTGCCACCTGGGTTTCATGTACATTGTGCCCCTCTAAGATTTCACAACGTTCTGGTGTATTATAATATGGAAGCTGTAGTTTACCTTTACTGTGTAGCGCCAGTTTTATACACCACATCACCCTCCACCCCAAGATGTTTCCTCCAGCACCCCAACATGTGAGGTTCATCATATGAGCTCCTGCATCCCCCCCCCCAGATTTAAGCTCTGCTCCCTGTGAGCGCCTAAGATCTGAGGTTCATCATTCTGAGATATTTTGCTCCTGCACCCTGAGAACTAACAGAGAACCAGCAGCATTGTGAATGCAGCTCTGGATGTGACTAGAGTATAGGACGTGACCTAAGGACAGTATTTGCAGTGACTCCACTCCCATCACGCCGTCTCCTCACTTCTGACTCTGTGTCTTGTCTGTCAATGGCGGACAGTTTACAGAACACGCGGGCCGGCTGGATTGTGGCGTTCACTCGCAGGAATGCAGCGAGAGGGTCCAAATACATTGTATTCCCTGCGCCCTGATTAGTTTTTAATGTCAGTCATATGGCCCCGTGGTGGAGATTATTGGTTAATAATGAAGTCCGTGCTTTGCGGGGGCCCGGGCCGCACGCACCACAGGTCCTCATGATGTCACGGAGGCGTCTTTCAGAAGTCGCTCCATCCGAGAGGCTGCAGGAAAATTGAAGCTTCGCATGTGTGACCTGTGGTTTGCGGAAGGCATTTGCGATGCGCCTGGCGGTCGGTGCCGGCGTCCATTATGGATTCTTGACAGTAATTTGGATCGTTCGTCTCTTCATTTTTCTTTTAAAGTAAAACCTTTGTGTTCTTTTTACTGCTTCAACCCTGACCGCTCCCCGCAGCTCCGTTATTTATAAATGGCGCCAACATATTCTGCTGAGTCACAATGTCATGTCCCAGATATCCCTGCCTCACGAATGGGATCTCATCTCGCAGTGTATCACTCCCATCATCCCAAAACATTAACAATTCTGTTATGCCGTTTCTCCGGGTTATCTGCTTCTGGGAAAGCTGGGTCAGAACCAATATGTCCGCCACATTAGACTGGCCTGAATATAGCCGCCTGTACATTAAATGTAGATGTGACCTCCGCGGCAACTATATGTCCTTGAATCGTCCTCTGCTTTCATATAAATAACACAATAATTCTTCTTGGTAATTAGATTCAGATCATCGTCATCCGTCTGCTGGTAAATTAATGTAAAGTTCTTTGTAATATGTTTTGTTGCAATTCTTTGCCATTTCCAAGATCTCTGTTTGCTTTCACTAACTTTTTACATTCAGAAGCCGAAAACCCATCTTGACCGAAGACAGCTGAGGGTTTGTTACAGTTGTATCCAGTCTGGACGATTCTGTGTGCTAAACACATCTCTCTGCTGTCCTGGATTTCAGGCTGATACATAGTGACCAGCCTATAAGTGTGAGAAGTATTCAATCTGTGCAGACTTTTAGCCTCCTGCATTGTTTTAATTCACTGACAGCAAGCAGATGTCTAAGAAATTTTGTAAAAAAAAAAAAAAGGTCTATTAGAAAGCTACAGAAATAGACACTGAAACGGTTTACATAGGACTGCAGCGCCCTTTAATAGTCTGATTCCATGCAAAGTGTAGATAAATCTCGCCCTCGCTTCGGTTGTTGCTGCACATTGTGTGAATGTTTCCAGCATTTTTGCCGTCCCCGGGGAGGTGTTAACATATGTAAGACCGGCAACTCCTGCCAGAAATTCCTATTCCGTCAAATTATCCTTTAATAAAAATGTATAATGTCCAGTCTGCGCGTTCTTAGGGGGGGGGATCCCCAGCGAGCTGTCAGGACAGATGATAGGACAGCTAATCTGGGCACTATAGTCTATAATTAGAGAAGAGGGGAGGATGCAGAGCCTGTGCTCCATCTGTATCTAGGAAAGCTGTGCAGTGACCAGAATGACCATGAACTCCAATAGGGGCAGCACTGAGCTCTCCTCGAGTTAACCCAGTAAATCAGACAATACAGCAGAGCTGGAGCAGGGAATTTATCACCACATAACAGGTTTGCCATTGGAAAGCTGGATGATATTTCCCTGTGGGAGTTATAATGGAAGCTGTATTGGTACCCAGCTTTCCCAGAGACCGATGAAAAGAGCCGCACAGAAGAGGACGACTCAACGACCGATATTTCTGATTTTAGGGAGAAGTGCTCTTTAAAATTCTGCAGTCCATACTCTTACATAGGGAATCTGACCAGCAGCAGGTAGCTCGCTTACCATGGGTGCCAGGGATCTATGGACATCTGCAGTATGCCCAGGAGTCTAGCAAGTTTCACAGAATATTTTTTAGAATATTGATCTCTATACAACATGCAGTTCCCTCACTTGGTTGGAGTTATTCATTTCATCCATCTGAGTGAGTGATCATGTTCAGTTTTACAGCAGGCTGCAAAACAAGATGCCTTTCTCCACTCGTGTATTGTGCTGACATCTAGTGGCCGATATTAAAATGGCAATATTTAATCATTCATTTTTATATGGAGAAACACAACAAATTATTTTAATAATACGCGTTTTCTGAGGACGCTGTACCTTTATCAGCTGGCTCAGGCCGCGTCATAGTGTAATAGTTATCCAGGGTGAGTGTCAGGAGCTTCTGGGACACAGTTCAGGACGTTCACTCATTAACTGTGAGTTTTATGTAAGTAATTCCAGAAATATGCGCAACCTCCTGCCCTGAACGCTTCTCTGAAATCCGCAATGTTGACATATTTATAGTAAATTTATTTACGGTCATTCTTGTTCGTGACCTCTGAACGAGATTCCATCTAATATTAACGTCCATCGTCTCCTATAAAAGTCCTACTCAAATCCCATATTGTGCCCCTTTATATAATGTTATTTTCCCGCGTTGCAGACCAAAGCGCCATTTTTTGTTAAACCGTTCTTTATTCAAATCCTTAATTTCAGACTGCAACAATTGACCTGCACTGATACACTGTAACAAACTATCGGGACAGGAGAAAGGTGTGTGCTGCTGATATATTTATCTAGACTGGTGACATAGTAACAAATCTTCACCTGTGAGAATTAAGTGGCAGAGACCTCAGGATGAAAAGGTTTCCATTCTTTGACAGCAAGCAGAAATCTTGGAGATTGTGAGAAATTGAAACACAAAGTCTAGTTGCAGAACTTTTCACTACTCAATGATTAAACTTTATACGTTTTCAGATCAGTCTTCTTGAGGTCTTTATCTGCCGCGCCTGCTATTAATGTGTCACCCTGCTGTATCACGGCAGGTTAATTGTTACAATGTGAATTTATCCAGCTACTAATCGCTTTTAGAACCGTTCCTTTCTCTCTCATAAATTACACTTATTGTGAAAGCTCTTTGAGCACATTGCACATTGGAGCAAATCCCCTCCTCTAAACATGTGCATCTCACAGCCCTGGACCTCTGTATCGCCTGACACTGATGTAGCGACCTTCTGTGTACAGTCCACCACGTACTTCAGACTCTGCCGCCCTTGTGGTGGTTTCTTCTGCTTTTGGTGGAGACTTGTGATTTTCGTTGGGGAGCACGATGTGTATTTGTATTTTTTCCGTCTGTTACCAGAAGACCCCTGTTAAAGCCCCTTTACTGTACATTAAAAATGTGGAATGTGTGTGTTTTATTATCTTCTAGGCTGAGATCTGATGACTTGAAGTTCCAGGCCTGAGGCTGCACTACTGAGCACTTCTGATGACATCATCATCTACATCCTATCTGGCTTGTATAGTGTCAGTTATGGGTATTTATGTGTTTGGTGATCTGAATCCACACAAGCGGACACGTCCTCAGAATCTCTCAGTAGTGCAGCCTCAGTATCTCTCAGTAGTGCAGCCTCAGTATCTCTCAGTAGTGCAGCCTCAGTATCTCTCAGTAGTGCAGCCTCAGTATCTCTCAGTAGTGCAGCCTCAGTATCTCTCAGTAGTGCAGCCTCAGTATCTCTCAGTAGTGCAGCCTCAGTATCTCTCAGTAGTTCAGCCTCAGTATCTCTCAGTAGTGCAGCCTCAGAATCTCTCAGTAGTTCAGCCTCAGTATCTCTCAGTAGTTCAGCCTCAGTATCTCTCAGTAGTTCAGCCTCAGTATCTCTCAGTAGTGCAGCCTCAGAATCTCTCAGTAGTTCAGCCTCAGTATCTCTCAGTAGTTCAGCCTCAGTATCTCTCAGTAGTGCAGCCTCAGAATCTCTCAGTAGTTCAGCCTCCGTATCTCTCAGTAGTGCAGCCTCAGACTTTGGGCCGGTAACTTCACGTGATCTCAGTTTTTCTTGTTTTTAACGTTAGGTTTATTTTAACCCCTTCTTGCAGAGTCATGTACATTTACATCGCAGGAAACGTCTCCTTTCGCATCCCGACATACATGTACAGTACGTGATGTTGATCGCACGGGTCTCAGACGCTGCACCTGCGCGATCACCCGCTGAGGGATGGTTGCGATTCACATCCGCCCTCCATCGCTAATGGACGGGATCGGAGAAAAATGAGATCGTTGTCATTTAACTCTTTCTGCACTGTGCTCAACACCGATCAGTAAAAGTCTCTGTTAGGGAGTAGCTTAGCATTGTATATGAGCAGCCGTAATGTAATGTCCTATAGATATATTATATTATATTGCAGTTTAAAATAGTTAAAAGTAATAAGGTTTATAAATAAATAAAGACCAATATTGAATAAACACAATCATTTAATATATTTTTTTATTGATTTAAAAGTTATTAAACTGCTACATATCGGGTATCGTCGTACTCACAATGATTTGTCAATCACGGTAAATGGTCTTTACATTTTTTTTTTTTTAACTATGGTGGAATATTTCATCATTGTTTCTGCCATTATAAAAAATTTGTATA
The DNA here is from genome assembly GCF_050947455.1 of Rhinoderma darwinii. Taxonomy (NCBI): domain Eukaryota; kingdom Metazoa; phylum Chordata; class Amphibia; order Anura; family Rhinodermatidae; genus Rhinoderma; species Rhinoderma darwinii. Next base: position 73,874,300 of record NC_134695.1, read on the forward strand.
ACTTAAGTTATCTTTATATGCACCGTAAAATGACGTCTAAAAAAAATCTACAACTCGTCCCGCAAAAAAAAATACAAAAGTTATGAGTGATATACCGAGAAGGTGTGGGATGGGATGGGAATACCCCTTTAAGGGGATATCGCCCTGCGACTTGTGTAGTAGTTGTGACCTTCACACTATTCCTCATCCGATCTGCTATAGACTCATCCTATAAAAATAGCCGGTGCCGATGCCGGAGAGGGGGAGCCGTTTCCTATACATAAACTTCACCTCCGAGGGGCCGCGTGTTTATCTCTGAGCCGCGGGACACAACAGGAAGGAGAGATTGATGTGTTTGTGACATCAGGATGTTTTTTCTGTGTTCTCTATTAAGTTGTTTATTAATAAAAAAAACAAAAAACAGAAGGAAGTCGATATCTTCCATTTATTCCGGGTTGTCAACCGGATTCGAGTCCATCAGCGGAATCCGACCGGGACCGCGCTCAATGTCGTGTCTGAGACGTGTTCAGTTACCAGAGAGTAAAATCTAAGAAAAGGAACAAATCCATAACCAGTCTCCTGTATAATGAAACATTCTGACATTTTCTAATATACTGTATGTTTTAATTCTTCACCTTTTTTTAAGATCTCTGCTTTCTGTCTTGACTGGAAATGGTCAGAGTTCAGAGGCCAGAAACCTGTCAGAGCTTTGTTATAATGTATGTAGGTAATCCCGTGAGATAAAAACTGCAGCAGCCCAGATATCTCTCCTACCATGGACTCCAGAATAATAGTTTGTACCAACACTGATACATTGTAACAAACACACAAACTATGTAAGCAGGCCTAGGTCCTGCAAAGACACATTGTAAAAAAAAAACACGTCACCTGAGCGAAAAGGGTTTGTAGCGTCTGGAACGAAATAAGAATTTTTCATTTTACTGACCGCAGATGTCTCAGTGATGAAGCCTTGACCAAAAGTATAATAGAATGCCTGTCTTTTTCAAGATCTCTGCATGCTGGCATTGAGTGGAAATTTTTATTGTTTTAGAGGTTTTAATCATTGCATAATGAAAAGTTCAGCAACTTTTTAATATACTCTGTGTTTTAATTCCTCACCAGTTTCAAGATCTCTGCTTGCTGTCAGGGAATATGAACATTCTTGCTTACATCCAGAGGAAAGCCTTCACAGACCTCATATTTCTCACAGATGTGTCCAATTTAGCCAATACTCTGTGAAGTAAACAGCCTGGTCTCCACACTTTTCCCTGCACTGATACATTGAAACAAACCGTTTGGTCAGGACAGTCAGGATTTGTCCTGCTCATGTGTATAGCTGTCAGAGGATTGTCTAGACTGATGCATTGTAACAATCTCTCAGCTGTGAGGAGTATTTTTTCTGTAAAGGCTTTCAGCCACTTAATTTAACCAATAATGTTCCCATTCACCGAAGCAAGCAGGGATCCTAAAAAATGGTGAGGAATTGAAACACGAAGTATATTAGGAAGTTGCAAAACGTAACTCCTTTTAATAAAAGTATCTTGTCTGTACTGAATATAATTCGAGGATTGTGACTTCCATGAAATTGATGATAAACAATTTGAATGAGAAACCGATGGCATTTCTTGGGATTGACCCCGGATGCCCATCATCTCCTCCTGGTCTCCGAAGCCAAATCACCAAATGTGACACAGATTTTCTGATGTGTATTCCAATCATTGTATGCAGATTGGCGCAGGTCGATACTTGGAATTTATTTGTTTTTGTTTTCTTAATAACTTTTTTGATCTTTTTGTTGTAGGAATCCAGAACGTTCTCAGCCTCTTGTGCGCCGTTCTGACCGAAAACAAAGTCCTTTTCCATTCCTCCAGTTTCCAGCGACTCAGTGATGCCTGCCGAGCACTCGAGGCTCTAATGTTCCCATTAAAGTATAGGTAAGATGGAGGCGGCTCCTGAACTGACGCAGCGGTGCCATCGGGATCCCAAATCTGAGGTGGTCCCCCATATTAGGCCAGGTTGGGTGGAACGCTCACGATAGGCACATTATGAATTTAGGTCAGACGACCGTATTTTCTTTTTTTTTTTTTCGTTTTCTTTTTCTCTTTTCTTTTTCTCTTTTCTTTTTCTCCTTTCTTTTTTCTTTTTTTCCTTTTTGTTTCTTTTTTCCTTTTTTTTCCTTTTTTTTTTTTTCTTTCTTTTTTTCTTCTTTTTCTTTTTCTTTTTTCCCTTTTTCCTTTTTTTTTCTTTTTTTTTCTTCCTATTTGCACATTGTTAGCCATTTTTACTAATCCTTTCCTTACAACAAAACTAATTTCGTCAGCCATTGAAGTCTGTTATTTTTTTCTTCCGTCACATTTTCTCCAATTTTTTTTCTAACATTTGTGTTTTCCAGCTACCCCTATATCCCCATCCTTCCTGCACAGCTCCTCGAAGTCCTCAGCTCCCCCACTCCATTTATTATCGGGGTTCATTCTGTCTTCTGCTCCGAACTCCACGACCTGGTAAGAGGGCAACTCAAAATACATAATATTTGCTGTCAGGTTAGACCAGTCCAGGACAGAAGTGGTGGGGAACGTCTCCGGGAACATCATCGGTCACTTTTGCTTGTGAAGAATCTTTCTGGTACTCGAATATGAGAGAATTGCTAGTTATGCAATTACTTTATATAATTTCTATCTTTATTAAAATCCGTTCCGTGGTCTTCTAGTGTGAAATCTCGCATCTTTGTAATATATCATCATCATGAACATCTAATTATGGGGTTTTTATTGTAATTATGACTTTTCAGTTTAGTACTCTGAGTATCCAGGGGTGTACTCCAATCTCATTGGCTCATTAAACCCTAATACACCAGACAGCCTGGTTCCTATGTGCACCTAATATACCTTATACTGACATCTAGTGTTCAGGGGCTGGGCTGCAAGCTTCAGGGTATGTCACTGTCCTTTAATAGTACACCCCTGAGCTCTCCGAGTACTAAGTGGAGACACAAGCCATAATAACAAAACCAAAAAGAGATCTTGCTAATGAGTATCACAAAGACAGGTCAGAGTTTTGGAGTGGTGGGATGTCCCTGATTACTGAAGCCGCCCGGCATTCCCCTTCAGATTTTTGTTCAGAGATCACCAACTAAAGGGCCTTTTACGATATTCGGCCGGTGCAGCGAGCGCCGATCAATGAGTCATCATTGATCGGCGCTCGTTTGCTCTTGTCACACGGAGCTATGGATGGGGACGAGCGGTCATTACTCCGATCCCTCGTACCCATACATTACTATCATGTCGGCAGCGCGTCTCCCTGTTTACACACCAAGATGCGCTGCCGACAACAGAATATTTTACTTTTTTAAAACGATACGACCTGCAGATGATCCGGCGTTTGCTCCTTCATCTGCTGATCACTGATCTGTTTACACAGGACAATTATCCACAACGAGCGTTATATGAACTAATGATCTGCCCAATAATCGCCCCGTGTAAAACCCCCTTTAGGGTAACTGGTCTTTGGCGGCCGTCAACATTGGTCCTCTGAAAAGTCACTTTTCTCGGACGAGAGCTGAGGGCCTCTGACAAATTTCCCAAACCCCAGAAGGTCACTTTACTCACTGAATTTGCTGTACTCAAAGGACTAAATAAACAAAATCCAAAATAAATTTTAACAACTTGTTGACTGTTTCCAGGCACCACGAGTAAAAATTACCTGTAAAATATGTGCGAAAATAGTGATGATGTATTACAAAGGTGCTGGAGTTTATATGTCCTGACCTTGGAGCTGATGTTAATGCGAGGTGGAGCGTCACCATGTAAGACATCGCTCACCGTGCTGTAAGTGACCTTATTAGTCCCATATGTTTCACAAGTATCGGAAACTGGTTTTATCCAGAGCATAGCCGGGAGTCTCACCCTTCATCTGGCCGCGAGCTCCTTGTACGACAGGTGCCGAGAGCTGGATTTATCGCTCCATGTCAAGTCCCTTTAGTACACGGTGTCTTTTTTTTTTTTTTTTAACTCCTGGCACGTTTGACGTGTCCGACCATTCATCTTGTCATCGCCGCCTCTTCCCGGACCATCGCTATTCAAAATTAACATAAGTTACATTTTTAGGGCTGAGTTGATGAATACGGGGGGGGGCGGGGGGGTCCTGAAAGGACAAATCCTTTAAATAACTTGAGTTTTTCACATGTTTGCTGCTGATTTATGAGTGATGATCCCGTGTTATGTACAGGATGTATTGATATGAATAGTAGCAGTGGGGCATAGAAAATGGGATTCATTCCATATGTCTGACATGCATTAAGAACTGGTTTTATCCAGCCGTGTCGCCAGGAGTGGAATCCCATCATTTGGCGGAGGAGAGCTGGAGAGACAGGTGCCAAAATCTGGGAATTTATAGCCCAATATCATTGTCCCCAAGGAATAGACTCCACTAAGCCACAGACCGACCTCTGTACCTGCAGCACCTGATTATCTGGACATCACTAAGTCATAATCATCTTCTGTGCAATCTGTATAAGAGCAGGGGGGCTTCCCTTAAAGGGATTGCAGCTGCAGGTACCAGAAGAGTAAATATTATAGCGCTTGTCTTGCGGAGTAAATCGAGGGGTCTGCCACTTTTGGGGGACCCTTTAGTCAAAAGGCGTTTTAATTTCAGAGAGCTGCGTTTCTGATCGCATCAAATCTCTGCTAAACTTTCTCGGGCTGTTCCATCAGTGTCCACAGCGCCACCTGTGGTGAAAAGCGGCACTGCAAGTGACCACATTGTGGAAGATTCACAGTTTTAATCAGCAAACAAGACTTCTGCAGCATTATCGATGATATAGCAAAACATTGCGAGCTCCATAAGGACTGGTTCACTCGCTCTTCTCCCAGGGTCGAGCCGCTGCGTAATTATATGTAGGAAGGACGAGCGTAGCAGTAGACCTGGATAGATAAAAAAGGATATTCAATATGGGGAACCACCGCTAAGAAGCGCTCACGTTGTGAATTCTGCTTATAGACGTCGGGGTATATATACCGTATGTGCAGCTGCCCAGAGCCCAGTAGGTAATGGGGCCACTTTCAACTAAAAAGTAGCACCCCACTGTCTATTAGATGACCTGTAAGCAACTGAGTCATTTCATCGCTCACAATGATTGGTGGATTATAGGAGAGACGTGAGGGGGCGCTCCATGTTCAGCGCTTCAAGTGCAAGGGGCCCATATACTGTTTTTGCACCAGGGCCCTCTGCGGCCGCGCTCCACCAGCCACTGGAATAGTAAAAATACAAGAGGAGTATGAGACGTTTTACCACTGCTTCATCGCCCGCTGTTACATTGTCCCTTCATTTATGTCACGTATTGTGTGTCGGGGTTAGATCGTTCCCTTCATCAGGCCGCAATATTGTTCTCATTCATTCTACCTGATGAAGGGTCCTACATGTGATGGGGCTCCGCTATTACAGCCGCACCTTCATCCAGCCTGACGTGTCCCTTATAATGTAGTGTGATATCCGCTGCCGCTATGAATGTGTGACTGTTACCAGGCCGTGTTACAACTTCACGCTTCTATTGTTCCAGCTCGATGTGATCATTGCAGATCTGGACGGGGGGACCATAAAGATACCTGAATGTATCCACCTGTCACAGCTGCCTGAACCCCTGCTCCACCAGACGCAGACCGCCCTCTCCCTTGTAAGTCCATGATCCTGCGCCGCCATGTACGAGACAGAAACCGTCCCTTATAATGCACTCCTGCAATGTAATTGTATCCAGTCTGGACCGATACATTGTAACAAACTATCAGGACAGAAGATAGATTTGTGCTGTGTATTTGACTTAGAGAATTGTCTAAAGTGGATACAATTGTAACAAACACTCCGCTTTGAGAAGTATTACATCTATACGGCTTTTCAGCCTCTGGATGTAAGCAATAATGTTCCAATTCACTGACCAGAAGCAGAGATGTTGAAAATGCTGAAGAATTTAAACTTTACATAAAACTGGAACTACATATAATCTTTTGTTAGAATTCTATGATGTCTTTTTTTCCTGCTCAGGTTCTTCATCCGGATCTTGAAGTGGCAGATTACGCCTTCCCCCCGCTGCGCACGTCTTTGTCCCACGTTAAAATGCTGGTAAGAATTGGCTGTTCTCATACGACCCAGTGAGATGTATAAATGCTCGGTGTATTTGACCTTTTTGCTGCCGCTGACTCGTCTTCCTTACCTCCTCCCCCCCCCCAGGATAAAGAGGTGCGCGCCGTCTTCCTCAGATTGTTTGCCCAGATATTTCAGGGATACCGTTCCTGCCTTCAACTCATCAGAATACACGCAGAACCCGTCATACACTTCCACAAGGTAACGGCAAAATAAATCTGTGCCCTCATGAGTGACATCTCATTTGGACTCCAGTCACTTCTAGAGCTGCATTTACAATCCTGCCTGTTAGCTCCCAGGTCACACTGCCACCCCCTGCTGGTTCAGTGTCTTCAGCGCGCAGGCTGTGATGTGGTGCATTTTGGAGTTTTCTCATAATTTAGCGGATTATCGCCCGCTGTGCTCGGAGCCGGTCAGACCTCTGACCACTGGAATATAAACCAGATATTTCTATTCCTTTCATCTGTTGCTGCTCCAATAATCCAAGAAGAAAAAAGTCAAATAAAACTGCAAACAAAATACGGAGATTTCCGTGCTGCGAACAGGTAAAGGCCGATACCTGCAAATCTGCTGTCACCGCAAAGGGCCCACCCCAGGGTAATAATGAGCGAGGGGCCAAGAACTACAACCCCCAGCATACTTGTGCTCATCTTCTCCCCCTCCCTGCAGGCTGCCTTCCTGGGACAGCGCGGTTTAATAGAGAACGACTTCCTCACTAAAGTGCTGAACGGGATGGCGTTCGCCGGCTTTGTCTCAGAGCGAGGACCTCCGTACCGAGCCTGCGATCTGTTTGATGAGGTGAGAAGAGTTTCCCTATCACACAACACCACCACATATTTATTACTATCCAGCATTCGGTTTGGAGGGGCCAAGGGAGATCCATCAGCAGATATTGTTTTACATTCGGAGGCTTTAAACCTATTACTTCTCACAGCAGAAGGTTTGTTACAGTGTACCAGACTCTACCAATACCTCAGCAGTGCAAATCTCACTTACCTACGGTCCTGATAGTTTGCTCTAATGTATCAGCCTGCAGTCCAAACAGTCTACCTTACGGAGAATTGTATGGCCTGGGTACAAATGTAACAAACCCTCAGCTGTGAAAATGATTAGGTCCACGCAGGTTTATGCCTGGGGATTTAAACAAGGATGTTTCCATCCATTGATCGCAAGCAGAGATCTTGAAATGGTAAGGGATTGTAACACAAGAATATCAGAAATTTTCAGAACTTTACATTATACGCTATATATAATATACAGAAAACGGGAAAACTCCTTTATGCCGGTTTCACAAGGCCGTAATATAAGCGCATTATATCCTCCGAATTATAGCCGCAGCACCTGGACCTCCCGTGTTGTACAGAACTTTACATATAACGGGCGGAGGACCCCTTTAAATGAGCTACTGACATTGTATAAAGCGCATTATTTGGGGCGGGGGTCGCTGGTATTTAGGAGCAGGAAGGGAACACTTTCCATAAGCCGCTCTTGTTTTTCTGTGTCCATGAGTATGGCGCGCTCCGCCTTAGATGTCGTTCAGGGGCCGCCCTGCACATTTCCTTAACAGAACTGATTTCCATTAGCGTCTTTTATGTTTAATTGGTAGTAATTGGTTTCAGGCGGATCTCCAGGGCCGACCTCGCCATCGCTTCTGAAAGCGTTTCCAAATTGGGCGCTGGGATATTTTCTGAGCAGTTTCTATTGCCTTCTATTAACAGCTGCATGACTTTGAAATCTGTTTGCCCGGAGCAAATAAAATCTGTGGCTTGATGCCGCGCTCGGTTTATAGACTGTAATAAGTAGAGCGGGAGGTAAATAAACCTCTCGGAGCAGCGCGGTCATCCGGACTTCAGTGCTGGAGCGGCTCTTATCACTTTATAGGGCTAAAGACACGCTGTAAAAAATTATTAGGATTTAAGTGGTTCTCTTAAAGTGACAGAACTGTAAAATGAATGGGCCCTGTGCAGAGGAACAGCTGCCCCTTAAAGCAAAGCTCGCCAGTGACATCCAGAGCTGTATTCATAATTCTGCTGGTTTCCTGTTGGCTTTCACGCTGCACGCATCAATGTTTGCACAAAGCGTCCTCTGTGGTGGTGCATTGTGGGAGATGAGGTGTCAAGCTGTGCAGATTAGTCTGATGTTTAAAAAAAAATGAATAGGTGCAATGCATCATGGGATCAAGGCTATATTATTAGGGGGAAAAAGTGCTGATAGATTTCTAGTCTGAATGCAGCTTTGGCTGTGACCAGAGTATACAGCAATTTAATTGACAGCCCAATCTTGGCGTTGCTTGTTCTTCTGAATGCTCTTGTTGAATGTTTCGCACGCAGCTGGTTTCCTTTGAAGTGGAAAGAATTAAAGAAGAAGAAAACTGCGACGCTCAGGAGACGCTAAAACGCGTGAAGGAGCTGGCAGAGCAACTCTTCAAGAACGTAAGGCTCCTCTCTCCTTCTTTATGTTGCAGTGATTGATCAGATTTAACGGGAAGTGATCACAGGTCCCATTTATTACCGGTGCCGTAATACCCTGAATGGTGATATTGTGGCTATTAAGGAGTACTGCATAGTGCCAGTCAGGAGCTGGTAAAGGTCGGGTCTTATATGCGTCACACATTAACTCCTTGCAGTCCGGGCAGAGAGTCTCTTGTGTGTACGGTGTGCCGGATATGGGGCTCACTTTTTCTGTCCCCCTGACTGTCACGTTGGGGGATCTTTTTTGTAAGAAGTTATAGAATTAGAAATGATCGGCACAGGATCAGAGACTAAGCTAAATCTAATAACATGAGACTGAATAAGTGCCGGATTATCAGATGGGTGTAGAGGAGTATATAAGAATTACTTCTATCCGCTCCCAGTCCAGCTGTAGCTGTATCGTGTGCTGAAGCAGCCGCCCGCCCGCCACATTCCAGATTATCAGGCTGTCATCATTGCCAGACTATCAGTCAGCTGGTTAAAGTGAAGCTCCGTCTTTACACATAGTATATTAGGGGATCGCATTGTAAGTCGTGATGATATCCCAGCAGGTGCCGTCACTGGAGTTCAGACCCATCATATCTCCCCCCGTGATGCGCTCCAGTAACCGCGTCCACGATACTTCTGTCGCTGCATCGGAGAGACGTCCAATTTTCCTCTTTTATTATTTTGTAACATGTTTTGCATTGTCAGGAATGTGAACGGATGTGAATGAGAGCACGATAATCCCTGCACAATCCCGTCCTCAGCATCAACATACACAGCGCAGACCCCTAACCCCGTGTTTGTTTTACTTCTCAGGAATGTTCTGATCTGTGAGAGCCGAGCTCCCCGCGTCCCACATACACTATAGGCCCTGTACGCAAAGCCTCACTTATACACCTATAGGATTTTTATTTCTGCTCTGCACCCTTATTCAGGATATTGCTCTCTGTTATCAGCCGGTGAAGAGCTGTAACTGTAGGACTGGTGAATACAATCCACTGCTCCCTGTTATCAGCCGTTTCAGGCTTCAGAGAGGCTGTCTGTAATGTTAATCAATGCAATGAATCTATATATATATATATATATATATATATATATATATATATATATATATATATATATATATGTGACTGATATCAGCCGCTCCTATCACTGCTGTACTATTATATCCTCCAGTCCTTACATCTATATATGTGACTGATATCAGCCGCTCCTATCACTGCTGTACTATTATATCCTCCTGTCCTTACATCTATATATGTGACTGATATCAGCCGCTCCTCTTATATCACTGCTGTACTATTATATCCTCCAGTCCTTACATCTATATATGTGACTGATATCAGCCGCTCCTATCACTGCTGTACTATTATATCCTCCAGTCCTTACATCTATATATGTGACTGATATCAGCCGCTCCTATCACTGCTGTACTATTATATCCTCCTGTCCTTACATCTATATATGTGACTGATATCAGCCGCTCCTCTTATATCACTGCTGTACTATTATATCCTCCAGTCCTTACATCTATATATGTGACTGATATCAGCCGCTCCTCTTATATCACTGCTGTACTATTATATCCTCCAGTCCTCACATCTATATATGTGCCTGATATCAGCCGCTCCTCTTATAACACTGCTGTACTATTATATCCTCCAGTCCTTACATCTATATATGTGACTGATATCAGCCTCTCTTCTTATATCACTGCTGTACTATTATATCCTCCAGTCCTTACATCTATATATGTGACTGATATCAGCCGCTCCTCTTATATCACTGCTGTACTATTATATCCCCCAGTCCTTACATCTATATATGTGCCTGATATCAGCCGCTCCTCTTATATCGCTGCTGTACTATATCCTCCACACCTTACACCTATATATGTGACTGATATCAGTCGCTCCTCTTATATCACTGCTGTACTATTATATCCTCCAGTCCTTACATCTATATGTGACTGATATCAGCCGCTCCTCTTATAACACTGCTGTACTATTATATCCTCCAGTCCTTACATCTATATATGTGACTGATATCAGCCGCTCCTCTTATATCACTGCTGTACTATTATATCCTCCAGTCCCAACATCTATATATATGTGACTGATATCAGCCGCTCCTCTTATATCACTGCTGTACTATTATATCCTCCTGTCCTTACATCTATATATGACTGATATCAGCCGCTCCTCTTATATCACTGCTGTACTATTATATCCTCCAGTCCTTACATCTATATATGTGACCGATATCAGCCGCTCCTCTTATAACACTGCTGTACTATTATATCCTCCAGTCCTTACATCTATATATGTGACCGATCTCAGCCACTCCTCTTATATCACTGCTGTACTATTATATCCTCCAGTCCTTACATCTATATATGTGACTGATATCAGCCGCTCCTCTTATATCACTGCTGTACTATTATATCCTCCAGTCCTTACATCTATATATGTGACTGATATCAGCCGCTCCTCTTATATCACTGCTGTACTATTATATCCTCCTGTCCTTACATCTATATATGTGACTGATATCAGCCCTCCTCTTATATCACTGCTGTACTATTATATCCTCCAGTCCTTACATCTATATATGTGACTGATATCAGCCGCTCCTATTATATCACTGCTGTACTATTATATCCTCCAGTCCTTACATCTATATATGTGACTGATATCAGCCGCTCCTCTTATATCACTGATGTACTATTATATCCTCCAGTCCTTACATCTATATATGTGACTGATATCAGCAGCTCCTCTTATATCACTGCTGTACTATTATATCCTCCTGTCCTTACATCTATATATGACTGATATCAGCCGCTCCTCTTATATCACTGCTGTACTATTATATCCTCCAGTCCTTACATCTATATATGTGACCGATATCAGCCGCTCCTCTTATATCACTGCTGTACTATTATATACTCCAGTCCTTACATCTATATATGTGACTGATATCATCCGCTCCTCTTATATCACTGCTGTACTATTATATCCTCCAGTACTTACATCTATATATGTGACTGATATCAGCCGCTCCTCTTATATCACTGCTGTACTATTATACCCTCCAGTCCTTACATCTATATATGTGACTGATATCAGCCGCTCCTCTTATATCACTGCTGTACTATTATATCCTCCACTCCTTACATCTATATATGTGACTGATATCAGCCGCTCCTCTTATATCACTGCTGTACTATTATATCCTCCACTCCTTACACCTATATATGTGACTGATATCAGCCGCTCTTCTTATATCACTGCTGTACTATTATATCCTCCAGTCCTTACATCTATATATGTGACTGATATCAGCCACTCCTCTTATATCACTGCTGTACTATTATATCCTCCAGTCCTTACATCTATATATGTGACTGATATCAGCCGCTCCTCCTATATCACTGCTGTACTATTATATCCTCCAGTCCTCACATCTATATATGTGACTGATATCAGCCGCTCCTCTTATATCACTGCTGTACTATATCCTCCACACCTTACACCTATATATGTGACTGATATCAGCCGCTCCTCTTATATCACTGCTGTACTATTATATCCTCCAGTCCTTACATCTATATATGTGACTGATATCAGACGCTCCTCTTATATCACTGCTGTACTATTATATCCTCCAGTCCTTACATCTATATATGTGACTGATATCAGCCGCTCCTCTTATATCACTGCTGTACTATTATATCCTCCAGTCCTTACATCTATATATGTGACTGATATCAGCCGCTCCTCTTATATCACTGCTGTACTATTATATCCTCCAGTCCTTACATCTATATATGTGACTGATATCAGCCGCTCCTCTTATATCACTGCTGTACTATTATATCCTCCAGTCCTTACATCTATATATGTGACTGATATCAGACGCTCCTCTTATATCACTGCTGTACTATTATATCCTCCAGTCCTTACATCTATATATGTGACTGATATCAGCCGCTCCTCTTATATCACTGCTGTACTATTATATCCTCCACTCCTTACATCTATATATGTGACTGATATCAGCCGCTCCTCTTATATCACTGCTGTACTATTATATCCTCCAGTCCTTACATCTATATATGTGACTGATATCAGCCCTCCTCTTATATCACTGCTGTACTATTATATCCTCCAGTCCTTACATCTATATATGTGACTGATATCAGCCGCTCCTATTATATCACTGCTGTACTATTATATCCTCCAGTCCTTACATCTATATATGTGACTGATATCAGCCGCTCCTCTTATATCACTGATGTACTATTATATCCTCCAGTCCTTACATCTATATATGTGACTGATATCAGCAGCTCCTCTTATATCACTGCTGTACTATTATATCCTCCAGTCCTTACATCTATATATGTGACTGATATCAGCCGCTCCTCTTATATCACTGCTGTACTATTATATCCTCCACTCCTTACACCTATATATGTGACTGATATCAGCCGCTCTTCTTATATCACTGCTGTACTATTATATCCTCCAGTCCTTACATCTATATATGTGACTGATATCAGCCACTCCTCTTATATCACTGCTGTACTATTATATCCTCCAGTCCTTACATCTATATATGTGACTGATATCAGCCGCTCCTCTTATATCACTGCTGTACTATTATATCCTCCAGTCCTTACATCTATATATGTGACTGATATCAGCCACTCCTCTTATATCACTGCTGTACTATTATATCCTCCAGTCCTTACATCTATATATGTGACTGATATCAGCCGCTCCTCCTATATCACTGCTGTACTATTGTATCCTCCAGTCCTCACATCTATATATGTGACTGATATCAGCCGCTCCTCTTATATCACTGCTGTACTATATCCTCCACACCTTACACCTATATATGTGACTGATATCAGCCGCTCCTCTTATATCACTGCTGTACTATTATATCCTCCAGTCCTTACATCTATATATGTGACTGATATCAGACGCTCCTCTTATATCACTGCTGTACTATTATATCCTCCAGTCCTTACATCTATATATGTGACTGATATCAGCCGCTCCTCTTATATCACTGCTGTACTATTATATCCTCCAGTCCTTACATCTATATATGTGACTGATATCAGCCGCTCCTCTTATATCACTGCTGTACTATTATATCCTCCAGTCCTTACATCTATATATGTGACTGATATCAGCCGCTCCTCTTATATCACTGCTGTACTATTATATCCTCCAGTCCTTACATCTATATGTATGACTGATATCAGCCGCTCCACTTATATCACTGCTGTACTATTATATCCTCCAGTCCTTACATCTATATATGTGACTGATATCAGCCCTCCTCTTATATCACTGCTGTACTATTATATCCTCCAGTCCTTACATCTATATATGTGACTGATATCAGCCCTCCTCTTATATCACTGCTGTACTATTATATCCTCCAGTCCTTACATCTATATATGTGACTGATATCAGCCGCTCCTATTATATCACTGCTGTACTATTATATCCTCCAGTCCTTACATCTATATATGTGACTGATATCAGCCGCTCCTATTATATCACTGCTGTACATTCACAATCATTGTGGTTTACAATTTGTTTTCAGGCTGCAGAATTTCACATCTCCATCCTGTCTTGTACTGGTTTGTAATAAATATTTTTAGCTGCAGTGCATTGTGGGAGATGTAGTTAATAATAGGCGCTGTCTAGGAGTCTGATGTAGAGACGTCACCCGCAGTGCAGTAAAATGTGTGTTTGCTTTTTTACATGAGCTGAAGGGACATTACACAACCAACATAAGAGCCTATAGGGACCCCCAGTAACATTCAAATGTGACACTGCAGTCTGGAAATCCCATTGGATCGGAATATATCAAACTTGGAAGTAAAAGGACCGGGCCAACAGAACCAACCCCACGATGAGCTGATTGTGGGGGTACTGCTGCCTGAACCCCTAGGGATGTGGCTCTAATTATGGTGCTTTCCTACATCAATGAGCCGTCCACATAATGCACTGAGGCTGCAGGTCAATACAAAATCCGCTATCACCGCGGCTAATAAATGGGGGGTCCGGAGCAGGGGTCCCCATCCTATTACCTGCACATTCTATGTTAGATTACTGGTGTTTGTAGGACCTTTCCCTTTTGGTGTCGCTGCCTCTTTATGACAAGTAAATGTCGTGGCTGAACGCGTCTTCTGTAAATCGCTTATTTTGTGGGAATCGGCAGCGGCTCAGCTAACGGTAAATGCTTCACTTTTTTCTATAGGAAAACCCAAACCCCCACATGGCATTCCAGAAAGTCCCAAAGCCGACAGAGGGATCCCACTTACGTGTCCACATCCTGCCCTTCCTGAAGATCAACGACCTCAAAGTCCAGGAACTAATACAAGAAGGAGTCCATAAAAACCAGAACTCCACGCTGGCGGCGCGGCTGGAGAAGAAGTGCATCGTTCCTGCCGGATCCCCTGTGGGTGAGTCGTCCGTGTGTCAGGACCTGGAATCCGCAGTCACCTGCTGGTACTAAACACCTCAGCAGCACAGATCTCTCTCCTACACTGATAGTTTGTTACAATGTATCAGTGCAGGTAAAATGTATCAGAGTGGAGTCAAAACTGTTTCGCTCAAAGACGACTGTCTAGACTTGATACAGTTTTAAGAAACTCTCTGCTGTGAGAAGTATTAGGCCTGTACAGATTTTCAGCCTTTGGATATAAACAGATATGTTCCCATTCACTGACCTCAAGCAGAGATGTTGAGTGTGGTAATAAATTGCAGCACGACTCGCTGTATGAGGTTGCAATAGACGCTCTAATAACAGGCCATTACAATTTCTGCATTGTGTGTACAGCGCCTGTTTGTGCAAACTTTTAATTTCAAGCAGAAAACTTGTGTGGTACGACCTTAAAGGGAACCTGACACCCAGGACGAGCCACTTTGTATTTATTACATCTAACCGACCCGTAATAACTCTGACCAGAGGGCTTCATTGTACCCTGGAAAAGACTACCAGAACAGCCAATCGTTGACCCGGAAATGAGTTTCTCACAGGCTCCTCCCCTCTACAAGTTCCAGCCACTCAGAAGCGCCCAGAGGGCTCACATGCACATAGTACTTTAGAGGGAAACATCAGGATGGCCCCTAATAATCCAGTCCTGCAAAGTGCCAGTCGGGGGATGGATCTGCTCGCAAACATCCCTGACTCTATAGAAGTAGGCGGAGCTATAAAAATGATGTAGGGATGCTTCTCGTCCGCTAATTTGCATTTTCAATAGATTTTTTTTTTCCATTGGTTGTAGAAGGTTTTATCCGTCCAGTCATGGCAGATATCTTGCTGTGTGTTCCCCTTTCAGCGTCCCCCGTAGTGAAACATATTGTAACGTCCAGTCGGATTGGTGACGTCTCGCCATGTACGACCAGGGTAAATCTACAGTAAATGTCTCAGGATTTATTCTCACTCCAACCAGCTCTGGGAGAAAGTGCGGCAAGTGTTGTCCGTCAGGCTGGGGGGTGTAATTCTCTCTCCTCATTGAGCCCCTCACTACCTGGGGCCGGGAGCTCCTCTGCTTTATATGCTGAGGTCTGGGGTTTTGCTCCCAGGAGACATTACCAGGATTTTCAAATAGGAACCTCGGAAACCATAAAAGCTGAACAGGATCCGTGCACAGCCTGAAGGTCAATCCGCTGCTGTTCACGATCTCACTGCTTACCCATAGGGCCTACCGGCCACAATGCTATATTAAGAGGGGGTAGGGGAGTTAAAAAAAACAAAAACACAAATAGAAGTTCTTGAGTCATCTGGCAAGTTGGCAAATAGTAGTAATAATTTGTATCCTTATTATATCACCCAGCTTTCCCAATCTCCTGAGAGGTCCAATCTCTCTAGATTGTTCAACACTGTAGGGTTGGGAGGCGTTTTACTGACTGACTAAGCAGCTTTATCATTTGGGGAATTTAATGTGACAATCTATATGGCCGCCATTACAGTTCCCTGTGGGAAGGCGCCATATAAGTTTGCGCCCCTTCCTAATGGTTTATTTTCTAGTTCAGCTTCATGTGATCTCTTACAGCTTGTTTGCCCTGGTGACAGGCCCCGAAAAATGCACCGTAAATGTTTTTCTATATTTCACCCGGCTTTCCTAGAATCCTGAAGTCAATATATCCAGTTATGTAGTTCTGATAATTCTCATAGGGTTACTGCATTCAGCCTGGCCCACAGAGCTTACACTTCATTACTGCACTCTGACTCTCCTCTGCTCTCATTCAGTTTCCATAGTGGACAAGTCCAGCTCCGTCTTCAACAGCGCCAGAAGGTTGGAAGTTGTGCGGAACTGCATCTCCTGTATATTCGAGAACAAAATACTGGAAACTGAAAAGGTATTTCCTCCCGTTCATGTTTTATATCTGTATTTTCTATCCTAAAATGAGATAATACAGAGCGGGAATAAAGCGCAGACCATCATGTACAGAACATATATAGAATCAATCTATCATAAACAGTGGAGTCTATGAGTACATACATTACATTACTTATCCTGTACTGATCCTGAGTTACATCCTGTATTATACTCCAGAGCTGCACTCACTATTCTGCTGGTGCAGTCACTGTGTACATATATTACATTACTTATCCTGTACTGATCCTGAGTTATATCCTGTATTATACTCCAGAGCTGCACTCACTATTCTGCTGGTGGAGTCACTGTGTACATACATTACATTACTTATCTTGTACTGATCCTGAGTTACATCCTGTATTATACTCCAGAGCTGCACTCACTATTCTGCTGGTGGAGTCACTGTGTACATACATTACATTACTTATCCTGTACTGATCCTGAGTTATATCCTGTATTATACTCCAGAGCTGCACTCACTATTCTGCTGGTGGAGTCACTGTGTACATACATTACATTACTTATCCTGTACTGATCCTGAGTTACATCCTGTATTATACTCCAGAGCTGCACTCACTATTCTGCTGGTGGAGTCACTGTGTACATACATTACATTACTTATCCTGTAGTGATCCTGAGTTACATCCTGTATTATACTCCAGAGCTGCACTCACTATTCTGCTGGTGGAGTCACTGTGTACATACATTACATTACTTATCCTGTAGTGATCCTGAGTTACATCCTGTATTATACTCCAGAGCTGCACTCACTATTCTGCTGGTGGAGTCACTGTGTACATACATTACATTACTTATCCTGTACTGATCCTGAGTTATATCCTGTATTATACTCCAGAGCTGCACTCACTATTCTGCTGGTGGGTGAATGATAATACTGTGGGGTTCTGCTGTAATAATTGATCAGCTTTCCTGGTTTCTAGGATAGCCATGTGCCTAGTGTTACAGCCATGAGGGGAGCAGGAAACCTATAATTGTATAACCTAGATGGTTGCCTTTCAGAAGTATAAGAAAGCTGGATGACAACCTGTGGAGGAGCTGGACATGTCAGTGACACATTCCACTTCCTGTGGCTTTTTTATTTTTTGATAATTCTACATTAAAGGAACAGTCTCTCTCTACGGGGACCAAGCTGGGCGTTCTTCCAGTGCCACAGGATGGATGTAATGTCAGGCCGCTCCTCCTGCGATATTCCTGGAACGTGTCGTTTCTGAATCTCGTGCTGTTCCCTCTGAGATCTCCTGCCAACTGTCTCATATCTCGTCTGTCACTTCCTACAATAGACATCAAAAAAACGGATCTCACAACTTGTCTTCCAAACAACCGTCTATTTGTTATTCGGAAACTATGTGACTCTCTGTATAGTCTGTGTCGGGGGATGGAAACCTCTGGATTTCTCGTGGCTGCGGTACCGCTACAAATCCCAGCATGCCTTGTGTTTTCTGCAGTCTGAGACTATTAAAAATAAAGCGTCTGCTGGCGGGATTTAAAGGGCACCTCCACTCAACAAGATTGTTCTCAACCTAGGTCGAGTAACTTTGCAAATATTTTACTTGCCTTTTACTGATCTTGAGATACTTTGTGTCTTAATTACCAGTCACATTCAAAGCTGTGTTCACGGTTCTGCTGGTTGCCCTTTGAGACGGAGCATTGTTTCTGTCAGATCCTTGATCTAAGAGCATGAAACTAACTGGGTTACCATCACCTGAGCTCCCATAATGCACAGTACTCTGTAAACAGGAAGTCAGCAGAGTCCCGAATGCTGCTTTGGATGTTATTGGAGTATAAGATAGTGTAGCTCAAGATCAGGTATTAGCAACTGGCAGAATAGTGTCAGGATCAGTACAGGATAAGTAATGTAATGTATGTACACAGTGACTCCACCAGTAGAATAGTGAGTGCAGCTCTGGAGTATAATACAGGATGTAACTCAGGATCAGTACAGGATAAGTAATGTATGTACACAGTGTCTCCACCAGCAGAATAGTGAGTGCAGCTCTGGAGTATAATACAGGATATAACTCTGTACATACATTACTTATCCTGTACTGATCCTGAGTTATATCCTGTATTATACTCCAGAGCTGCACGCACTATTCTGCTGATGGAGTCACTGTGTACATACATTACTTAACCTGTACTGATCCTCAGGGACTCCAACAGCAGAATAGTGAGTGCAGCTCTGGAGTATAATACGGGATATAACTCAGGATCAGTACAGGATAAGTAATGTAATGTATGTACACAGTGACTCCACCAGCAGAATAGGGAGTGCAGCTCTGGAGTATAATACAGGATGTAACTCAGGATCTGTACAGGATAAGTAATGTAATGTATGTACACAGTGACTCCACCAGCAGAATAGTGAGTTCAGCTCTGGAGTATAATACAGGATATAATTCAGGATCAGTACAGGATAAGTAATGTAATGTATGTACACAGTGACTCCACCAGCAGAATAGTGAGTGCAGCTCTGGAGAATAATACAGGATATAACTCAGGATCAGTACAGGATAAGTAATGTATATACACAGTGACTCCACCAGTAGAATAGTGAGTGCAGCTCCGGAGTATAATACAGGATATAACTCAGGATCAGTACAGGATAAGTAATGTAATGTATGTACACAGTGACTCCACCAGCAGAATAGTGAGTGCAGCTCTGGAGTATAATACAGGATGTAACTCAGGATCAGTACAGGATAAGTAATGTAATGTATGTACACAGTGACTCCACCAGCAGAATAGTGAGTGCAGCTCTGGAGTATAATACTGGATGTAACTCAGGATCTGTACAGGATAAGTAATGTCATGTATATACATAGTGACTCTGCTGTTTATGGAGAACATTTCTTTTTATATGAACGCTATCAGGGCGTTTATAGGTGTACTGGCCCTTTAAGGATCCGCTCTGTTTCATATTCACAGGCAATAATAACAGATGCTGTGAATACGTCTTTATAATCGGACGGCATCTTCTCTGTATAATTTGTGTTGTTTTCTTTCTATCTCATGGTTCTATTTCGTTCTCTTGCTTCTCCGTCGTGGGATTTGTAGCTTTTCTCTTTCCTCCAGTGTAAACATTTTGTTCTCTGTTATCAGCCGCTGTAGTGAAGTTTTCGGGCGCAGGTTTTGCACATGTTGAGCGTGTTTCCTCTCAGCTCGGCCTCTTCTGTAGTCTGTGTTTGCCAGGACATATTTTCTCGCAGTAATGAAGTGTCAGTCACAAGTAACAATCCTTCTGTCTCTCCAGACGCTGCCCGCCGCGCTCCGCGCACTGAAAGGGAAGGCTGCGAGACAGTGTCTGACGGAGGAGCTCGGCCTCCACGTGAAGGAGAACCGAACCATCCTCAACCATCAGCAGTTCGATTACATCATCAGAATGATGAACTGCACTCTACAGGTAATGGGCAGCACAACGTCAACATATCCACCATGCTCTACACTGCACCCTCACTCTATACACACAGTGATCCACAAGTTACATCAAAGATCCTTTACTGAGACTCTACAAATAATGTTGATAAACTTTTCTGATGCTTTGTTTTTACATTACATCATGTCTTACACTCCAGTCACATCCAGAGCTGCATTCACATTTCTACTTATTACTGTTAGGAACAGAGGGTGGTTTTTTTTCCTCACTGTAGTGACAGGCACAACCCAAACTGCTCAGCTGGGGTCCTATAATACACTAAATTCTGTTTTATTAATTATGGAATACAATACACTACTACTCCCAGAATACATCGCAGCAGACCATATTGTGTACAGACCGTAAACCAGGTTGCTTTTTGGAGCTTGCAGGAAACCGCCAAAAATGTAATGCAGCTTTGGATGTGACTGGAGTTTAAGACCTGACTAAACACAAGTCCCCTCCTAGATCTCCTCACAGAATCTGATTTGAAATGCAGGTCAATTCTACAATTTGTGTTGAATTCTTTACTATTCTCAAGCTCTCTGCTTGCTGTCAGTAAGTGGGATCATTCTTGTTTGCATTCAGAGACTGAAAATCTGCAGATACCTAGCAAGGCTGAGAATTTGTTACAATGTATCAATGTAGATAATCTGTGACTTTAATGCAACAGCTAAAATCTCTTTCCTGTCTTGGATTTATAGGCTGATACATTGTAACAAAGACATTAGCTGTGTGAGCAGGGCTAAGACTGGGTTTTCAACCTCTTGATGTAAACAAGAATGTCTTAATTTAAAGAAAGCAAGCAGAGATTTTGAAAATGTTGAGAAATGAAAACACAAAGTATAATAGAAAGTTTTAGAACTTTGCAGGGTTGGAATTCATCCTGATCCGTCTGGTTCATGTATAGCATGGTAGACGTAAAGTGGGACTTACACAGGCAGAGCAGTAAGATGTAACAGTGAAGACTTCTATGCCATTCAGGGTCTGAGGAAAGTTGAGTGACAACCTGTATGGATCCTATAGTGATATAGAAACCGTTAGATCCAGGACTGATGTGACCGGCAGCTGCTTTATTATGGACGGGGATGTCATAAACGGCGGGATTCTACGAAGTGCGGTTATCAGCCGCGTCTGTGTGTTCCCTCAATTATCATGAGATTTATGGCTTTTTATTGATCCCCTTCCAGGATGGGGGGGGGGGGGCGACGACACTTTTCATTCCGTACATTTTTATTCTGTGCTGGGAACGTTATTTGTGATGTTAAACATCTGTAATGCCTGTTTACTGTGGGATACAACATCTCTGCCGCCGCGTTCCGGAGATACCGGCTATCTGATTCCCTGCGCTGACCCGTCCAGTATATTCAGAACCCCCACCCAAAAGCTGCCTCCAAGTCTTCTGGGAGCAGAAATCCCCTTCATAAAATGAACCGCAAATTAAGATCATAATTCCCTTATCATTCACATACAATACTGAGAAACTCGGCAAATATCTTGTTTCACTTATTTCTTATACTCCAGTCACATCCAGAGCTGCGTTTTAAGTTCTGCTGGCGGCTGCTTGCAATTTGCTAGAAGCTGCGATATTGTAATGAACTTTATTTCCCACGCAGCGTCATGGAAGATTCCGATAGGTTCCATTACTGCACTGTGCTTCATGTGAACACTACATCTCCTACAATGCAGGTCAGCAGAGCCCGCTTTGTACAGACACTGAGCCGGTTGTGGGCTGCAGATTTACACTAAATTACCTGGTGCATTATACCGAAGCCTTAGCTGGAGATGATGTTTAGGGTATTTCGGAGATCGCCAGTTTTCTGCCGTTTCAGACTTGTTCCCGAGCTCCTCCGCGAGGTTCTGGTTTTTCTGCTTTTATAATATCGTGTTACGTTTCGCAGATCTGGGACTTGTGCCCTCGCACGGTTTGCTGACCCGGCAGTGACAGGAGCAGATTAGATGAGGCTGCCAAGAATACATCGCGGTTAAGTGGCTGCGTCCTGTTATTCACGATAACAAGCTGCGGTCACCGGCGCCGTTCTCATTGTAAAATCGGATGCGACAATAACCGGACATAGAAGCAGCACGGCGGTGTCCACATCCGCGGGTGATATTCACGATGTACGCGACGCAGGATTTACACACAGATTACAGATCCGCGGCTATTATTGCTGTGGGTCCGAGTCTTCCCGTAAGCGCTGCGTCACCCGGGGGGGGGGGGGGACCGCGGTAATCCGCTCGGATGTTTATCGCAGGTGAATTAATGGAGCTGGTTCCTCGCTTTTCTGGTAATGTGTTTGCTGGAGAACACCCAAAACCGGATAAATGCGAACGAGAAGTGAATGGCGCAGCAGCGGGCCCTGTATTATGGGGAACAACCCCATTAAAGGGCCGGTGTCCGGTCTTCTGTAGATAAAGGTTATTGTATAATGAAAAGTTCTGCAACTTTTTAATAAACTATGTGTTTTAAATCCTCAACTTTTTCAAGATGTCTGCTTGCTGTCAGTCAATGTGAATCATTCTTCTAAGGCTGAAAACCTGTTTTGGCTTAGTTTTACTTACTTCTGATATGCCTGTTACAATGTGTCAGTGCAGGTAATTGCTAGCAGTCTGGAGTCCAGGACAGGAGAGAGATTTGTGCTGCTCACGGAGTATTACCTACACTGATATTCTGTAACAAACCCATCAGCTATGTAGACAGGACTAGGTTAACGCTGTAGAACTGGCACAATATCTCCACCATCTACATAACAATGTCTGTCCTTGTACACTGTTACGTTTTATCTACACTGATACATTGTTGCGAACTATCTGGACCGGCGGAGAGAGATGTTCTGCTGCTGATGTTTGATTTCACATAGGATTGCCTAAACTGGATATAATTGTAACAAGCCCTCAGCCTCTGGATGTAAACAAGAATCATTATGTTCACTGACGGCTAGCAGAGATCTTGAAAATGTTAATAACTTGAAACACAAAGTATATTAGAAAGTTTCTGATTTTTTTTATTCTATATAGTGATTGAGCGGTATTCCCATCATAGACATGTATGGTTCATCCACAGGACACGTGATACGTTTCTGATCTGTGCGGATCCCAGCCCCCGTCCCACCGGCCGAGACGGTATTTAGAGGCGGCCGCGTTCTCCCAATTTAGTTTCTATGGCAAACAGCCGCTTCCTAATCCTGGGGGCACAATGTGATCTTCAGTATGAACTTCTGATAATAGTAATAGGATTGTGTCCGGGTCTGTATGGGGGGGATTAGATTATTCCTGCTGCAGTTCTGGAGGAACAATACAGATCCTTCAGGGCTCGGCGTCCACGTGTTTATGGCGATTCTATATTTAGCCGGTGACTCACGTTTTCTATACTTAGCTCTGCTGATAACGGATCTGCGCACTCAGGTCGGCTCTTCACGGTCACTTCGTTTATTTAGTGCCAATATCTGAGATTCCTGGAAGTGTAAGTACCCCCAGAGCCTCCTGCTGACCCCACGTCTCCTGCCCCCTCGCCTGCTGCTGACCCCACGTCTCCTGCCGACCCCACGTCTCCTGCCCCCTCGCCTGCTGCTGACCCCACGTCTCCTGCCGACCCCACGTCTGCTGCTGACCCCACGTCTCCTGCCGACCCCACGTCTCCTGCCCCCTCGCCTGCTGCTGACCCCACGTCTCCTGCCGACCCCACGTCTCCTGCCCCCTCGCCTGCTGCTGACCCCACGTCTCCTGCCCCCTCGCCTGCTGAGGACCCCACGTCTCCTGCCTCCTCGCCTGCTGAGGACCCCACGTCTCCTGCCCCCTCGCCTGCTGAGGACCCCACGTCTCCTGCCCCCTCGCCTGCTGAGGACCCCACGTCTCCTGCCCCCTCGCCTGCTGAGGACCCCACGTCTCCTGCCCCCTCGCCTCCTGCTGCTGATCCCACGTCTCCTGCCCCCTCGCCTGCTGCTGACCCCACGTCTCCTGCCCCCTCGCCTGCTGAGGACCCCACGTCTCCTGCCCCCTCGCCTCCTGCTGCTGATCCCACGTCTCCTGACCCCACGTCTCCTGCCCCCTCGCTGCAATGTGCGTTTTTATAAATGGGGGAGTGATTAACGTGCAAGTCCTGTAATTCGACATCCTTGGACCACTGAGGTGCTGCGTTCCGAACCATTGAACGTCATTGCATGCACACAGTATATATATATCTCTTACCTGTCCGCAGCTCTTTATGAGGAGGAGCTTACACCGGAGCTGTAGTGTCAGCATAATCTGTACCACACCTGAAGATAGTTGTCACAATGTGTCAGTGCTGTGATGACCCTGGAGCGGCCGTGCATGTGCCAGGCTCCTAGACAGGGCCCGAGTCATGACATGCCATTTATATCACTGATGCGGCAGACGGGTAAACCTCTGTACCCCTATAGTTACTCCTGTCGGGGATTTGCTCATCAGCTGCAGCGCATTCATTCCTGGCTCACCCGTTTACGACACTTATTAAAAAAAGTGTGCAAAACGTCTAAATAGGAGGCACGGCCGGCCTTGGTCTGACACATTTTGATTTTATTAAGAGGCGCACGGACAACCAAAGATTTAACAAGTAAAAAAAAAAGGTGTGCGCTTGATAATTAGTTGCATCTTATTCCAGCTTTATTTTTATTAAGATTAAAGCGGTTTTCATACAGTTTCATTCTTTCACCATTTTCAAAATCTCTGCTTGCTGTCAGTGAGTGTAAACATTAACATACTTCTCAGTGCTGAGGGTTTGCTACAGTTGTATCCAGTCTATACAATCTGCTGGGAGCTCAATCCATCATCCGCATAAATCTCTCTTTTGTCTAGTTTGTTACATTGTAGCAGTGCAGGTAAAAATGTTTGTCTTGAGTCACACATTGTCTAGACGATACAATTGTACCAAACCCTCAGCTGTGAGAAGTATTAGGTTAGGAGGCATTTTCAGCCCCTTGATTTAAATCAGAATGTTTTCAAACACTGACAGCAAGTGGAGATATTGAAAATGGTGAGGAATTGAAACACAATGGGTGGGACTTATTAAGACTGGGGATACATACGCACGCCTATGAGCTGGCGTAGATTTGCGCTGTAATTTGACCCAATTTCTTGAGTAAATTGTAGTAAATGTTAGTCCAGGGGAGGCCACGTTTTTATTTCTTAACCCCGGTGGCTTTTCCTCGGGTGAGAGAACCAGAAACCGTCAAAATGTTGCAAATTATTTCGCAAGTATGGAGTCGGCCATAATTTGCAACTTTTTAACACCACAAAAGTGGCGTAAAGCCGATGATATATGCTCTAAGAAAAAAAAAAAGTCCATACGAAGTTGTGGATTGTCTTACAATAGAATGATTATTATTTACATAAAACTGGAAATCCCCCTTTAGTTCCACAAGAGTCTGCTCCAACTGTAACATTTGAACTATGGCCCATCAACAACTCATTGCATTGATTCCATGTGAGAGAACAATCCTGTGATGAAACCCTGTAAGAATGACTACATCACCCTCCTGGCCGCTGCCATGTTGGGGGTCAGTGTGTGCCGCGCGGAGAGGTAACGGGATTGATTTCTGCTCTTGACTCTTCCCCTGCACAAATAGCTCTGTAATGAGAAGCACTCGCGCTCGTGTGTGTAACTCGTCTCGGGCATTTTTAGCAGTTAATATAAGACAGACATCTCGCCGTCTGGAGCGGTTTGTGTCTGCGCCGGCGGTGCGCTAATAAAAGCTTCGTATCTGAGAGGCCTCCACGTGAGCGCTCACAACATCTCACCTTGTATTGTCCTAACGTGATGGCCAACACAGGACTAGTTAGGCCAAAATACATCACTTGTTCATGTACTGCTGCATTACAAGGCATATATGCCATTCAGGAGTCTTGGAAAGATGGGTGGTAATCAGGATGACTGCAATTACAGCTCTGACAGGGGTTGTCCTGCAGCTTTCCTGGATCCCTGAATGGTAGACATGCATAGTCCTGATACATCATCTCCTCATGTACTGCTACATAATGACCTATTCATTTATTGTTGCATAACAAGGCAGTTTTGCCATTCAGGATTCCTGGAAAGCTGAATGACAACCTGTATGACTGCCATTACAGCCCCCACAGGGATTGTCCTCCAGCTTTCCCAGACTCCTTCCTTACAGATCTCCCTAGTTTTGCAGCAATACATCACCCACTCATGTACTGCGCCATTCAGGAACCTGGGAAAGATGGGAGACAATCAGTATGACTGCAATTACAGGGGTTGTTTTGCAGCCTTGAAGAACATTGACTTCCCAGTTTCGCAGTGATAGTTCCCCCACTCGTGTACTGCAGGATAACGAGAGAGATTTGCCATTCAGGAGTCTGGGAAAGTTGGACCACAACCCTCGTAAAGGTGGCCACGCTACTTGTCACCATTTTTAAGACTTCAGATTAGGTGAAATGTTGTCATTCTGGACAGAGCATTGTTGGTCTTGCTGGGCGATGCTGATTGCGCTATTGCTCGCCGTCCTTTGATCGTATATGGCGGCAGCGCGGGCGTCTTTTTTGGGGGCGTCTGGTTTTTCTGTGGATTCCTGGCGTTGGCTTCTCTAATAATTGAGGCGGCGACTACTCAGCACATTCTGATGTCGTCCGCTTTGGGGATAATGAGAGTTTGTGTTTATTTCCTGCGCTAACGAAGAGACGTATTAGCGAGGAGGCGACGCCATGACAGCAGCTGCCGGTTAAGACCTAGACCAGGACCCTGCAGAAGGAACCCACTGTGAGACCCGGCATGTCAGGAGGACCCGGCATCTCAACCATTCCTCAGACACGCTTCACTGATCTTTATAAGCAGGGGCCCCATGACAAACACGCATGGCATCCCGACTTAAGAAGAGTCAGATGTGGCGGCAGACCAGCCAAAGTCACATTCTACAGCAGCAGCAGATTGTATTGTCACCCAAATCGTGAACTCGCTGCAATTAATCCGCAATCGCCGTCATTAACATAATTAAATCTCCAGTCAGAAGTGAAAACGGATGAAATCGTATAAATCGCGTTCGAGATTGGGGGAGATTTATTATTGTGTTGTAAAGTTCAGGTAAAACCAGAAAGGTGTAAACTGCGCCAAATGTACACAATGGCGCCCGCTGTATGATTAATGTCTTTTCAGACCCCTTTCTTTACCTCACAGCTGGCGCACTTTACACCAATATTTTGCTCCATAAATATGGCGCTCTAAGCCACACCCCTTTTTCTAGACCCTTTTTCTAACTGAAAAAGACACACATAATAAATTTGCCGCTTTAACATTGTTACCACTTGTCGCCATCTTTATCATTGTTACCACTTGTCGCCATCTTTATCATTGTTACCACTTGTCGCCATCTTTATCATTGTTACCACTTGTCGCCATCTTTATCATTGTTACCACTTGTCGCCATCTTTATCATTGTTACCACTTGTCGCCATCTTTATCATTGTTACCACTTGTCGCCATCTTTATCATTGTTACCACTTGTCGCCATCTTTATCATTGTTACCACTTGTCTTTGTTTTTGTCACCATCGTTATCTTTGTCAACATTCTTATTTTTTTACCTCTTGTCGCCATAGTTGTCCTTCTCGTCGCCATCTTTATCAGTCACAGTTTGTCGCCAGCGTTAATATTGTCCCCGCATGTCGCCATCTTTATCATTGTCACCGCTTGTCTTTGTTTTTGTCGCCATCGTTATCTTTGTCACCGCTTCTCAACATTCTTATTTTTTTACCTCTTGTCGCCATAGTTGTCCTTCTCGTCGCCATCTTTATCAGTCACAGTTTGTCGCCGGCGTTAATATTGTCCCCGCATGTAGCCATCTTTATCATTGTCACCGCTTGTCATGAACGCCTCTGGGCCGCGCTGACCCCGCACAATCCCCAGGGGACAGAGGTTGCGATGTCTCGATGATCGGTGTTTCTTCACTGCTCGTGGTCTCCCGTTCCCGTTGTAGATCTAGTCATCGTGTCCTAGTGTAATCCTGTCACCGCGATGCCACCACCGGCGCAGTATGACGCCGTTCCGTTAGTATTCACACCCCCACAGACGGCCATGTTTGTTGTTGGGATTTAGAAGTTCACAAACATTTTTCAGAAGATCTGATGGAAAGTTCTGCCGGAGCGGAAACCATTTATGAGGAGGAATAATGAGATAATTGCATTATTGGGATGTGTACGGCCCGGCCTCCTCCTGTGTTCCCCTCCCCCGGCTCGGGCGCTGAACGCCACATTAGCCAATCGCTTGTACGTGTAGGTGGGTGATTATTTCCGCATGTGACGATGGAAAATCTCATAAAAAATGTTTACTGCTGGGCAGACCCGGGCGCTGCCATCCATCAGCTGAGGCCCGTCCTCTCCGGTCAGCGGCCACGTTCCAGCCGCCCGCTCGGCTTTAGTCATACACATGTCATGGCCGCCAGAAGTCAAGGAATACACATATAACATAGTCCTCCTGCTGTTACCACTGCGGCACAAGTCCAAATGTCCAGAATGCTCTGTTATTATTGTAAATTCTGGATTATTGGAATGACGTGTTTTACATCCAAAAATCCCTTTACAGTTCTAGACGTTCCCCATGTTGTAGATCTGGAGGTTTTCTATAAAAGGTGCCCATCCTCCAGTAGTATAATCACCTGCCAGTGCCGGAGTAACAGATTACTGATCCACCGGGTGCTGGATTACTGGAATGTTACTGTATAATTGTAAATCTGATCCCCATTAATCTCACTAATCAGTAATAATGGAGTCTGCGGGACTCATTCACGCATCACAACTAGAAAATCGGGAACAAATTATTGGGCTCATTCACGGTCTCTCCGCAATCGGCATCATGTAGAAAATGTTCCTGGAACGGCTTCTTTGGGAAACTGCGATCATGTGAGTGCGTGGAGAGGGCGCCAGAATGTTTTTTTTTTTTTTTATTAAACCCCACTTTTTCCACCGTAGGGGGGGGGGACTGTATAAATGTATGAAGTCCCTGAAGGTGTCAGCGCCCCCTCATTCCGCTTCTTTTGTGTTTTATTTCAGGACTGTTCGAGCTGTGAAGAATATAACATCGCAGCGCAGCTTCTGCCGCTCGCCACCGCCTTCTGCCGGGTGAGTGCCACGTTGTTTGTATCCTCTCCCTTGTATGTGCTTTACAATCTGAAGAAGTGGCCGCACTTGTAAACGTTACAGAAAGACAGAGGATTGTCTAGGCCGGATGCAATTGTAACAAACCCTCAGCTGTGAGTAGTATTTGATCAGGATTAGTTTTTTCAGCCTCGGAATATAAGCCCAAATGTTCCTATTCACTGACAGCAAGCAGAAATCTTCAACTTAAGTGGGAAAATAAAAACACAATGTTGCAGAGCTTTTCTTTTACACAATGTTGGGCTTGATTTACACGGGGAGGGGGGGGGGCAGAGCAATGTTAGACGGAAGGGGTTAACTGCAGACGTCTCTTATATGACCGCCGCTGTTTATTGTGAATCTGCATTTCTCGTGATCGCTGATATTTTTATTTTCTGGATTTATTTGTTTTCCTCGTCCCACTCCAGTGACGGGAAAGGTTAATCCTCACCGAGCGGACTCATGGGGAGTCATCCACTTGTGCAATGGGGGGAGGGGGGTAATGGTCTGACTACTGCCCCCCAAACGTTATTAAAAGCGCGCAGAGCCGGCAGCGATGGCTTTATTGTGTTACCACGACTCAGACACGTTTATATTTAGGAAATCCACCATGATTCACACCGACTCGTCATCTACATAAACCGCGAAGGTCGCGGCGACCCCGACTTCCTGGGTTCATACTGTAAAAATTCTTCTCCTCAGTTAGGAAATAGTTCTGTAATTAATCTGCTCATATTAACAATCTCCGTAATTAAATTCATAGACGGGTGTGTTCTGGCGCTCACGAGGGGAGATGCTAAAACTCTCTCTTAAAGGGGCAGTCTGTCTTCTCTCCATTGGCTGTGCAGATAAATGCAGCCTATTGTTCTCTGCTGTCAGCCATTTCAGGCTGTGGGAAGGCTGACTGTAGGACCAGTGAATATAATGTATTTCTCGCTGTTATCAGCCATTACCAGATGAGGAGGGGCTGACTGTAGGACAGGTTAATAGGTACATTATATAGATGCATCTATCATTGTATTGGTTACATTGTATAAATACATAATATCAGGTGCATAATAAAGATACATCGCGTGTGTGTGTGCGTGTGCGTGTGTGTGTGTGATAAAGATACATTGTAGCACGTGTATAATTCTAGATACATTTTATCAGTGCATTATAAAACTACATTGTGTGTGTGTGTGTGTGTGTGTGTGTGTGTGTAAGTGTGTAATAAAGATACATTGTATCGGGTGCATTATCTGGATTCATTGCTCTACAGGCCTTGCTTCCCAAGAAGTTGCGGCTGCAAAAATAAGTTTGTGTGCATGGGGCCTAAGGCTGGGTTCAGATGTCGCACTTGTTCTGCCGAAAATCCCCACAGCTCTGCAGCTCGTTTAGCTCAATGGCTTCAAGCCCATAGCTGTCCAGCTTGTTTATAAACTACAACTCCCAGCATTTCTTGTATTCCCGCTGGAGACTCGCAGGTTGGAGGTCGGGTTTGGCTGATCAGTAGTGACCATGTCCGCCCCGCTGTGTGACCTCTACATTCCGGTCATCACTTTCCCTTTCACTTTTGATCATTTGTTGCGTCTTCGGTTTTCCACGCGGTACCTGTCAATAATTGCCCCCTATGATCACATGATCCGCTCGGCCTTGCGCTCTGGAATTTATGGAGGAAGAAAGAGACAATTACTTCACAAGGAGGAACGTTCCTCTAATAGAAGGTGAGCCCTGTCAGGAAACCGAAACTTCCCCTGCCCAGGAGTGTCCTACAGAGGCTGCGCTCCCTACTCTGCCTCTACATTCACTGCTCAATCACCTCCCAAATCCTGTCAGCGCAAATAGCACCCTCTGTAGGGCATAATGGATCCTACATCATCTCACGGAAAGACCAAGGACAACACCATGTTATTATCCCGGCAAATTATAAACTCAACTCTGCTGCATCTGTACAAATATATCATCTAAATTCAGTGAACATTTGTAAAAATCCAGTAGAATATGTATTTGTGTTATTGAAGGGGTTGTTGTCCTCGATCACGTTCTGCCCTCACATCGTTTACTATAGGGATTTCCATAAAGGAGTTGTAGTCTTAACTGAGGTAGTAGTAATTCTCCGTTGCTGCCGTCCTTCATTAGAATAATACTAAGAATTGTATTAATAACGGACCGGGTCTTTCCATAACAGTAATTCAGAAATTCTTCAGAACCTGATTAATCCTAGAAATCTGATCTACGCACTCCTACACCTCATTTATTTAAAAGTATGTGCACCGTAGAGTAGTTTCTTGCCATGTGTGGGACGGGAAGGAGAAAAAACCTGTATACTTCTAAAGCCAAAGAAAAGAGATTTTCATTGGTATCTAGAAATTAGTTAAATCGAAGTAAAGGCTGTGTCCACCTCTAAACATGATCTGAAGATTATATATCCATA
The DNA here is from genome assembly GCF_050947455.1 of Rhinoderma darwinii. NCBI lineage: Eukaryota > Metazoa > Chordata > Amphibia > Anura > Rhinodermatidae > Rhinoderma > Rhinoderma darwinii. The sequence continues at coordinate 73,906,236 of NC_134695.1, forward strand.
AATTACCTGTATTATATCTGCTGGCGGAGTCACTGTGTACAAACATTACATTACTTATCCTGTACTGATCCGGAGTTATATCCTGTATTATACTCCAGAGCTGCACTCACTATTCTGCTGGTGGAGTCACTGTGTACATACATTACATTACTTATCCTGTACTGATCCTGAATTACATCCTGTATTATACTCCAGAGCTGCACTCACTATTCTACTGGTGGAGTCACTGTGTACATACATTACATTACTTATCCTGTACTGATCCTGAGTTACATCCTGTATTATACTCCAGAGCTGCACTCACTATTCTGCTGGTGGAGTCACTGTGTACATACATTACTTATCCTATACTGATCCGGAGTTACATCCTGTATTATACTCCAGAGCTGCACTCACTATTCTACTGGTGGAGTCACTGTGTACATACATTACATTACTTATCCTGTACTGATCCTGAGTTATATCCTGTATTATACTCCAGAGCTGCACTCACTATTCTGCTGGTGGAATCACTGCGTACACACATTACATTACTTATCCTGTACTGATCCTGAGTTACATCCTGTATTATACTCCAGAGCTGTACTCACTATTCTGCTGGTGGGGTCACTGTGTACAAACATTACATTACTTATCCTGTACTGATCCTGAGTTAAATCCTGTATTATACCCCAGAGCTGTACTCACTATTCTGCTGGTGGAGTCACTGTGTACATACATTACATTACTTATCCTGTACTGATCCTGAGTTATATCCTGTATTATACTCCAGAGCTGCACTCACTATTCTGCTGGTGGAGTCACTGTGTACAAACATTACATTACTTATCCTGTACTGATCCTGAGTTACATCCTGTATTACACTCCAGAGCTGCACTCACTATTCTACTGGTGGAGTCACTGTGTACATACATTACATTACTTATCCTGTACTGATCCTGAGTTATATCCTGTATTATACTCCAGAGCTGCACTCACTATTCTGCTGGTGGAATCCCTGCGTACACACATTACATTACTTATCCTGTACTGATCCTGAGTTATATCCTGTATTATACTCCAGAGCTGTACTCACTATTCTGCTGGTGGAATCCCTGTGTACATACATTACATTACTTATCCTGTACTGATCCTGAGTTACATCCTGTATTATACTCCTGAGCTGCACTCTCAATTATTGGAAACCAAAAGCTTGTGCACATACTCCCCCCTAACAATTTAGCTGAGCTCCTATAATGCAGGGAGCAGTTTTTCCTACATCAGGTGACAGTGCAGTGTCTAGCCTAAAGGTGTAGTGTTATGGCAGACTATTATGGCGTGTGTATATACCATAAATGTCTCATAGATGCAGGTCCCACATCGAGGACCTGCACCGATCTACCACACAAAGGTCCCTTAAACCCGCCAAGCCAGCTGTTTTGGAAACAGACGAGTATACTAAGCTAAACTGTATCTGGAACTCCTATAGAAGTATATGGGAGTTAGGAAATGTCGTAGCACACAGGTGGCCCCCACATCTCCCAGGCATTTATGGCATATCCTGTGGCTATGCCATAAATGTCGGTCATGACCCACCCCTGTAATGATGGCAGTAGCCAGAATACAAATAAACGGGGCACTCTGTGCAGGCACTAAACATGCAGACAATGCTGGGATATTTCTGCTCAGAAGCTAGCGGAATTGTAAATGCAGCTCTGGAGTATAATACAGGCTGTGATTCAGGATTTACAAAGTGCCTCCACTGTTCACATAGATTCGTTGTGTATATAAACGGTAAGCTTGTGATCAGCGGCAGAATAGAGTCATGGCAGCCGTTACATTTAAGAACGTGATTTCTGGGAAATTGTCAAAGAGCAGGAGGGAACACTGCGCAGCTTTCACTTGCGGAGCGGCCCATAATTACCGCATCAAATCAAAACACAAAACTTTATTATTACTCCACCAGAATAGCTGGGTCTTCTGTTCGTTGGACCAGGTCTTTTGGGATAAGCCGAGCTCCGAACACTGTGATCCTCTTATTTCCAAAATCTGTCGTTATTTCTGGATTGGGTCGAATCAACAATTTCAATCTTAATAGCTTTTTGTTTTCAGCCAAGTCTAAGATCTCTAACGGGAAATGAAAAAAAACCAATAAGTATTATGCTGCTCATAGGTAATAAAGATGTCAACCAAACACTTTGTAACAGTTTACAGTGGAGTCGCTCTATAAATCAGAGCAATCTCCAGCATTCTCTGCTTGTTCAGTGTCTACACAGAAGAAAATAACTGCCCCTGCATGAAAGGAGCTCCGCTCAGATGTTAGTGGAATATCTGTCGATAAGCTTTCTGTATCCAATAACAACCAGCAGAATAGTGAGTGCAGCTGTGGAGTATAATACAGGATATAACTCAGGATCAGTACAGGATAAGTAATGTAATGTACGTACACAGTGACTCCACCAGCAGAATAGTGAGTGCAGCTCTGGAGTATAATACAGGATGTAACTCAGGATCAGTACAGGATATGTAATGTATGTACACAGTGACTACCAGCAGAATAGTGAGTGCAGCTCTGGAGTATAATACAGGATATAACTCAGGATCAGTACAGGATAAGTAATGTAATGTATGTACACAGTGACTCCACCAGCAGAATAGTGAGTGCAGCTCTGGAGTATAATAGTATAATACAGGATGTAACTCAGGATCAGTACAGGATAAGTAATGTAATGTATGTACACAGTGACTCCACCAGCAGAATAGTGAGTGCAGCTCTGGAGTATAATACAGGATATAACTCGGGATCAGTACAGGATAAGTAATGTATGTGCACAGTGTCTCCACCAGCAGAATAGTAAGTGCCGCTCTGGAGTATAATACAGGATGTAACTCAGGATCAGTACAGGATAAGTAATATATGTACACAGTGACTCCACCAGCAGAATAGTAAGTGCCGCTCTGGAGTATAATACAGGATGTAACTCCGTATCCGTACAGGATAAGTAATGTAATGTATGTACACAGTGACTGCACTAGCAGAATAGGGAGTGCAGCTCTGGAGTATAATACAGGATATAACTCAGGATCAGTACAGGATAAGTAATGTATGTACACAGTGACTTCACCTGCAGAATAGTGAGTGCAGCTCTGGAGTATAATACAGGATGTAACTCAGGATCAGTACAGGATAAGTAATGTATGTGCACAGTGTCTCCACCAGCAGAATAGTGAGTACTGCTCTGGGGTATAATACAGGATGTAACTCAGGATCAGTACAGGATAAGTAATGTATGTACACAGTGACTCCACCAGCAGAATAGTGAGTGCAGCTCTGGAGTATAATATAGGATGTAACTCAGGATCAGTACAGGATAAGTAATGTCATGTATGTACACAGTGACTCCACCAGCAGAATAGTGAGTGCAGCTCTGCAGTATAATACAGGATATAACTCAGGATCAGTACAGGATAAGTAATGTAATGTATGTACACACTGACTCCACCAGCAGAATAGTGAGTGCAGCTCTGGAGTATAATACAGGATGTAACTCAGGATCAGTACAGGATAAGTAATGTAATGTATGTACACAGTGACTCCACCAGCAGAATAGTGAGTACTGCTCTGGAGTATAATACAGGATGTAATGTCATGTCAAATTACAAATAAATTCTATATTTAATGGTGGAGATATTATAATCCAGCATGTCTGTATCTGCATCCCCTTAAATATTTTAGAATGTTTCTCCTGTGTTGTACATACTGACAGTTAAATGGAAATATATCCTAGCAAGTGTATTTTTTGTTTTGCTATTAAACTCTGTGCAGATATTCACAGAAATTGTATCCCCTGATTTGAGCCCTTCTCTCCCAGGCTGCCATAGATCAGGAACTGGATAAGCCACAGAGATTGGAGCAGGGAGGAGAGGGCGGGGACTGTGCATTTCTATGAAGTCCAGGTGACTGTGACTAATAACCGCTCCATAGCCAGTAAACATGGCTGCTGTAATTTACAGGTTACTACCTGGGCCCTGGGATAAAGGAAATAATAGGTTGGCACAGAACTAGAGGAGCTCACGCTACTGTGTGTTTTATTTTTGAGCGCTGATGTGTTTAACACGGTCTCCAGATTGTCCACAGTTCCCTAAATTTCTGCCGTCTCCTTTGTACAGATGAAATATAAGATCTACTTCACTATTGTATTAGACATCAAGGAAAACCTCAAAACCAAAACATTTTGAACTTCACGTAAATCTCAGGTTGAATGTCACAGATCTCCAGCATTGTAAATTCCACAGATTCACTATTACATACTTAGTGGTGACAGGAAGAAATGCTTAATGTTGTCCCTGGAGGCCTCCGACCATATTGACTTTGACTTCTTTTCCTATGACGAATAATCAAGTACTTTGTACCCCCCAGTGTTTTGTTAATGAGTCAGTCTGGCCTTGTTTGACCTGGTCGCTGGGGGTTAATAGAGGTCAAGAGCAGTCTCATTCCTGTTGTGTCTGTCATCCCTCATAAATCAATCATCCTTTCCCTGTCTATTAGGAGAGAATGTTATATTCTGTGGCCCTATATCTCTGACCGCTGGTTTCCACAGGAGCCATTATTACCGACTCATTGTAATAGTTCAGACTGTTCATGATATTTATTAATATAATCTCTCTTCCTTTTTCAGTCTTTTCATTCTCATGTTCAAATACTGTAATGCTTCCAACTATGTGCAAGAATATAACTACTATAATACTGCTCCTATATACAAGAATATAACTACTATAATACTGCCCCCTATATACAAGAATATAACTACTATAATACTGCTCCTATATACAAGAATATAACTACTATAATATTGACCCCTATATACAAGAATATAACTACTATAATACTGCCCCTATATACAAGAATATAACTACTATAATACTGCTCCTATATACAAGAATATAACTACTATAATACTGCTCCTATATACAAGAATATAACTACTATAATATTGACCCCTATATACAAGAATATAACTACTATAATACTGCTCCTATATACAAGAATATAACTACTATAATATTGACCCCTATATACAAGAATATAACTACTATAATACTGCTCCTATATACAAGAATATAACTACTATAATACTGCCCCTATATACAAGAATATAACTACTATAATACTACCCCCTATATACAAGAATATAACTACTATAATACTGCCCTATATACAAGAATATAACTACTATAATACTGCCCTATATACAAGAATATAACTACTATAATACTGCTCCTATATACAAGAATATAACTACTATAATACTGCTCCTATATACAAGAATATAACTACTATAATACTGCCCCTATATACAAGAATATAACTACTATAATACTGCTCCTATATACAAGAATATAACTACTATAATACTGCCCCCTATATACAAGAATATAACTACTATAATACTGCCTCCTATATACAAGAATATAACTACTATAATACTGCCCCCTATATACAAGAATATAACTACTATAATACTGCCCCCTATGTACAAGAATATAACTACTATAATACTGCCCCCTATGTACAAGAATATAACTACTATAATACTGCCTCCTATATACAAGAATATAACTACTATAATACTGCCCCTATATACAAGAATAGAACTACTATAATACTGCCTCTATATACAAGAATAGAACTACTATAATACTGCCCCTATATACAAGAATATAACTACTATAATACTGCCCCCTATATACAAGAATATAACTACTATAATACTGCTCCTATATACAAGAATATAACTACTAGAATACTGCCCCTATATACAAGAATATAACTACTATAATACTTCTCCTATATACAGAATATAACTACTATAATACTGCCCCTTATATACAAGAATATAACTACTAGAATACTGCCCCTATATACAAGAATATAACTACTAGAATACTGCCCCTATATACAAGAATATAACTACTATAATACTTCTCCTATATACAGAATATAACTACTATAATACTGCCCCTTATATACAAGAATATAACTACTATAGTACTGCTCCTATATACAAAAATATAACTACTATAATACTGCCCCTGTATACAGGAATATAACTACTATAATACTGCTCCTATATACAAGAATATAACTACTATAATACTGCCCCCTATATACAAGAATATAATTACTATAATACTTCCCCCCTATATACAAGAATATAACTACTATAATACTGCCCCTATATACAAGAATATAACTACTATAATACTACCCCTATATACAAGAATATAACTGCTATAATACTGCTCCTATATACAAGAATATAACTACTATAACACTGCCCCTATATACAAGAATATAACTACTATAATACTTCCCCCTATATACAAGAATATAACTACTATAATACTACCCCCTATATACATGAATATAACTACTATAATATTGACCCCTATATACAAGAATATAACCACTATAATACTACCCCCTATATACAAGAATATAACTACTATAATACTGCTCCTATATACAAGAATATAACTACTATAATACTACCCCCTATATACAAGAATATAACTACTATAATACTGCCCCCTATGTACAAGAATATAACTACTATAATATTGACCCCTATATACAAGAATATAACTACTATAATACTGCCCCCTATATACAAGAATATAACTACTATAATACTGCCCCCTATATACAAGAATATAACTACTATAATACTGCTCCTATATACACGAATATAACTACTATAATACTGCTCCTATATACAAGAATATAACTACTATAATATTGACCCTATGTATAAGAATATAACTACTATAATACTGCCCCCTATATACAAGAATATAACTACTAGAATACTGCCCCTATATACAAGAATATAACTACTATAATACTGCTCCTATATACAAGAATATAACTACTATAATACTGCTCCTATATACAGGAATATAACTACTATAATACTGCTCCTATATACAAGAATATAACTACTATAATACTACCCCCTATATACAAGAATATAACCACTATAATACTGCTCCCTATATACAAGAATATAACTACTATAATACTGCCCCTATATATAAGAATATAACTACTATAATACTGCTCCTATATACAAGAATATAACTACTATAATACTGCCCCCTATATACAAGAATATAACTACTATAATGCTGGCCCTATATACAAGAATATAACTACTATAATACTGCCCCCCTATATACAAGAATATAACTACTATAATACTGGCCCTATATACAAGAATATAACTACTATAATACTGGCCCTATATACAAGAATATAACTACTATAATACTGCCCCTATATACAAGAATATAACTACTATAATACTGCCCCCTATATACAAGAATATAACTACTATAATACTGCCCCTATATACAAGAATATAACTACTATAATACTGCCCCTATATACAAGAATATAACTACTATAATACTACCCCCTATATACAAGATTATAACCACTATAATACTGCCCCTATATACAAGAATATAAATACTATAATACTGCCCCTATATACAAGAATATAAATACTATAATACTGCCCCTATATACAAGAATATAACTACTATAATACTGCCCCTATATACAAGAATATAACTACTATAATACTGCTCCCTATATACAAGAATATAACTACTATAATACTGCCCCTATATATAAGAATATAACTACTATAATACTGCTCCTATATATAAGAATATAACTACTATAATACTGCTCCTATATACAAGAATATAACTACTATAATACTGCTCCTATATACAAGAATATAACTACTATAATACTGCACCCTATATACAAGAATATAACTACTATAGTACTGCTCCTATATACAAGACTATAACTACTATAATACTGCCCCTATATATAAGAATATAATTACTATAATACTGCTCCTATATATAAGAATATAACTACTATAATACTGCTCCCTATATACAAGAATATAACTACTATAATACTGCCTCCTATATACAAGAATATAACTACTATAATACTGCCCCTATATACAAGAATATAACTACTATAATACTGCCTCCTATATACAAGAATATAACTACTATAATACTGCCCCCTATATACAAGAATATAACTACTATAATACTGCCCCTATATACAAGAATATAACTACTATAATACTGCTCCTATATACAAGAATATAACTGCTATAATACTGCCCCTATATACAAGAATATAACTACTATAATACTGCTCCTATATACAAGAATATAACTACTATAATACTGCCCCCCTATATACAAGAATATAACTACTATAATACTGGCCCTATATACAAGAATATAACTACTATAATACTGCCCCCTATATACAATAATATAATTACTATAATACTTCCCCCCTATATACAAGAATATAACTACTATAATACTGCCCCTATATACAAGAATATAACTACTATAATACTGCCCCCTATATACAATAATATAATTACTATAATACTTCCCCCCTATATACAAGAATATAACTACTATAATACTGCCCCTATATACAAGAATATAACTACTATAATACTGCCCCTATATACAAGAATATAACTGCTATAATACTGCTCCTATATACAAGAATATAACTACTATAACACTGCCCCTATATACAAGAATATAACTACTATAATACTTCCCCCTATATACAAGAATATAACTACTATAATACTGCTCCTATATACAAGAATATAACTACTATAATACTGCCCCCTATATACAAGAATATAACTACTATAATACTGCCTCCTATATACAAGAATATAACTACTATAATACTGCCCCCTATATACAAGAATATAACTACTATAATACTGCCCCCTATGTACAAGAATATAACTACTATAATACTGCCCCTGTATACAGGAATATAACTACTATAATACTGCTCCTATATACAAGAATATAACTACTATAATACTGCCCCCTATATACAATAATATAACTACTATAATACTGCCCCTATATACAAGAATAGAACTACTATAATACTGCCCCCTATATACAAGAATATAACTACTATAATACTGCCCCTATATACAAGAATATAACTACTATAATACTGCTCCTATATACAAGAATATAACTGCTATAATACTGCCCCTATATACAAGAATATAACTACTATAATACTGCTCCTATATACAAGAATATAACTGCTATAATACTGCCCCTATATACAAGAATATAACTACTATAATACTGCTCTCTATATACAAGAATATAACTACTATAATACTGCCCCTATATACAAGAATATAACTACTATAATACTGCCCCTATATATAAGAATATAACTACTATAATACTGCTCCTATATATAAGAATATAACTACTATAATACTGCTCCCTATATACAGGAATATAACTACTATAATACTGCCCCCTATGTACAAGAATATGTATATTTTAATATCCATTTAGAATTGCTTGTTGTTGGTTTTCACGAAGATCAGAAGCATCAGAATTAAGCAGCCTGCCTAGCTATTAACAGCAGCACATAATATTTAAGCTCATGAATACGCAATAAACTTCTTTTTATTAATCTCTTGTTCATCAGCAGAGGAGTGAATATGGTGGCGCAGTAATCACCCCTCCGGTTCAGTAACTTCTACTTCCAGTGTGTTGGGGTTATAGACGTTACTTGTGAGTCTCTCCGTATTACGTGCGGGTCAGTGGTACGGTACGTTCCGATAGTGAGACACATTTTCAGCTTGGCACACGATGGAGGCCGCCAGATGTTGTGCCGGGCGTGAGGTGACAATGAAATCTACAGGCTTGTTACTTGTATGTGTTACTTAGGTATTATCGGTATTGCACCAGTCAGTGTCTTACTTCATGGCTGATGTAAACCATTAGGATGGGGGCGATCTACCCTAAAACTACTATAAATGTCACATTCAGCGTGCAGTAAATGAGAGGAATTGTGTCCTCCTAGAAATGATGATGGCGCTTTAATAACCTTCGTGTTAAATCATTTAGGGTTTCTATAGAAGAGAGACGGGATGACCTCCAGGCGTGGGATGGCCGGCAGTATTATAATACTGTGGATGGGGTCTTGGGTGGGGCTTGTACGGCTGCTCCTGGGTTTTGTGCCGTCCTCTTTCTGCCGTAGGATCCGGGTTGGGTCGTCTTGTGGTGCATAGATCCCGGTCTGGCAGGTCTTGGGTTAGTGGACTGTGGCAGTCATGAACGTCACGTCTTTTTCTGTAGTCGTAGAGGGTAGTTCGGTTGGGTTGATATGGTCATTATGTGTCATATAGACGTAGAATTGGAGCCGTCGTTTATCCAATGTCTGGTATTTGGGTTGAATCCTTGGGGTAGTTTTGGGTTAGGGTCATTGTGACGGGCTGACAGAGGAGGGTTGGGATGGCCGTGGCTACCAGATATTGATCATGGTTATCCAGGTGTAGTAGCCATAGTTTTGCCTGTATTGGCAGAGTCCTGGCTGTTAGATCTTAGGTTATTAGACTATAGTAACCCAAAATAACCCTAAATGTCTGGTATTCTGCTCTGCTCATATATAGAGGTCACGGAATTGGTATGACCTCGACCGGCACATCTTGGGGTTGTAGTCCCAGGTGTGGGATTTGCTCACACGATGGAGAGCTCTGGCTTCGGCTGATCATGTGTATAAGGTCTTGTGCCGTATAGATGGAGCACTGAAGCAATTGGCAATCTACCAGTAGTAGCCATGGATGTCCAGTATGGGTAGAGCCCTGTGTATAGTACCCACATGATAGAGGGCTGTGTGTTGGAACACCGGTGGCCACCATGGAATTGGGGCAACCATGGCCTCCATACGTTGTGTTGGGGGTTGGCGTAGCCTTCACCTCCTGTGTTGAGCTGTGAGACATTGGCATCTTGGCATCGCTCTGGTCTATGAATGGTTGTAATTAGCGTTTCACATGGTTCGTTACATGTCCCCAGCGCATATTATTACATATCGGGGTCACTTTGCTCCTTTTTCATCTTCTCTCCAGGGAGAAAATTTCATGCTAAAATCTCTGATGTTCAACACATTTTGTTTTTCCCATTATTTAATATAAATAACAGCAAAACATCAGGAAACAGGACCCAGGATGTTATTTCCATTATCTCTTCTTATTGCCACGAGCGTTTCCAGGAATCCCGGAGTCTTATTTCTAGTGATGAGACCGGATATTCGGTGCCAACTCATAAAACAGAAGGTCTGGTTGAGCGCCATGGGTCGTCTGTCTCCTCCATCATCTTCTCTTCAATGTCTCCTAACCTGCCGGAGATCATATCGGAGGACACGGACTGCTGGACTACCTGTGCCCGGGGTCTGTGGTCAGTGGATCAGTCATGATGGCTCTTCTATGAGGGAAGGACGTGGTATACTGTATATTCGGGGGTGTGAAGAGTGAGGTGCAGCAAGAAGGCCAAAGACATTCGACTGCTTTTCTCGATTCCAACGCCATCCACTGACCTTTTCTCGATTCCAAAGCCATCCACTGACCGTCCGTCATCTATGGGACCCGGCTGTCCTTTGGTAGAGGCGATGCTTTGGGTGGGAGGGATCCTACATAATAGATATATCTTCTCCAATCATTTTGATTCCCTGGAGATAAGTGGCGCCATAGGGTCTGGGAGTGGTCAAGTGAGTGGCTGGCCTTAGTGTAGGACCGTGGCTCTTAATTCAGTTCCCGAGAATATGAGGGCACCTGTGCGTATGTAGCGTAGAGCGACCCTGGCAACTACTATAGGGCCTGTGGAGAATTAATTTATTATTTCACGCCAACCTATTCAGCAGGTCTTGTGCAGACGTTGTGCTCACTCACTGTCCCCCATGAGGCTCACAATCTAAATTCCCTATCTGGATATTTTTGGAATGTGGGAGGAATTCGGAGTAGCCGGAAGAAACCCCCGAGAACATACAAACTCCATGCAGATGTTGGGAGAATGGGGAGTGAACTGTTCACCCACAACCATTACAACACCAAACAAGGGGACGGGCAGGAAGGTCGCCCCAAGGTTATCTATGTGACCCCTCTCGTGTATGTTCTTGCTTTATGGGGAAATCTAGAACAGATACTTTGTGGGATTTGTAGTTGGTTCTGTAGTGCCTGCTGTGACTTGTTGTTCCCGGACGGCCGGAGCTCTCCAGGGTGCAGGATATTTGTACATTTTAATAAGTGCTACATAATTCTAAACACGCGCTCCCAGAACAATGCAGGGTAACAAAGCGAGCGGGAGGAGAGCCGTGCCGTGGAAATGGGGACAGAGCCTGGAGGAGGACGCCACATTCTTCTGGCCTCCAGAATTTGCGCATCGCTATAATTTACGACTACTGACTGGGGGATACAAGCAGAACAATCACCCCCAGCAGAGGCAGCTGCTCCGCACAGTGTCACACGATGACACAGCAACATGGAGGAAGATGAGGAGGGACACAGGACAACCAATGCTAAGCAACGATCATCCCAGGGACGGCAGCTATAGAAATTATTACCTTCCATTTGTATGTAGTGCCAACGTAGCCTGCAGCATTGTACAGTGAATCCATTCATGGGAACATCCACAATCTAACACAGACATGAGGAGAACGTGCCGGATCCAGGCAGATGTCACCTCTTATCTGCATTCAAACCAATGACCTTATCTTTAGCTGCATTACTATTGGAAACTAAAATCCACCTCCCTCCCCATGGCGGCTGCTCTTCCCCTTCCTCATGCTTTGCACTGCAGCACTACTCCATTCGCTTAAGTGCATCGTCTTTTGGAGCTGGAGGTATTTTGAAATACAGTTCCACCAGATATGAAGTTTTTAACTGAGAAAGTGCTGACATCAACTTTGTCTCTTTTGGATATTTTGAAATCCCCCCCCCCCTTGTTTTATCAGAGGCTCAGACTGATGCTCTTTCCATCCTCCATACTTTATACTGCACCTCTATTTGTTCAGATAGGCTGCTGAGTATAATGTGTGTATATGTGTATATGTGTGTATATGTATATATATATATATATGTATATATATATATATATAAACTATTTCCATTGCAGAAGGTGAATAAGAACAGAATGAGATTTAGCTCGGAGGATCTAGGAGTTTTGCCTCTGAGTTACAATATTGATCTGGGGTCGCCCCCCCCCCAGACTCTGAAGGTGTCATGTTTGTTACAGGAGCTGCGTTCTTGACGTTGACCACTAGGTGGCGCCCTGTGATTTCCACATTAACCCTGATCGTCCCACAGCAGCCTCCTAAGACTAAGAAGAAAAGCATGTTGGGGTATTTTGGAACCAAAATATCATTCATTCCATTACAGTTTCGCATACAAAAATGTAAAGTTCTGCCGGGATCAGAAATCGCTGGAATTCTCATTGAAACCAGACACAAATTTGGCATTGTTGGGAACAGGAATGTTTTGCATTATCTTTTCTCTTTTTAAATAATCTTATTGTTTTCTAGTGAAGTTTAAATGCAACGTGTAGTCTTATAAAAAGCAGCTGACCAGTCGTGTGCAGAATCAGGGCTGCCATCTGATGACTAGCCGCATCTATGCCCAGTATTCAGTATGGAATTATCCCTGACCGCTAACTAAGAATCAGGACATCCGTGAGGGACGAGGGGCTGCATTATGTATATCGTATATTGTTCCGAATATCGACCAAACTCCTCATGTGGCCGCCTCTGTGGCATTGAGGGCACTCTGGTGTATGCATGTATTAGTCTGCATGAATCCAGTGTAATTCTGATAATTCCTGGGCTGTGTTCTCCTCTAGGTGGCGCTTTCCTGTATTCATTTGCTGTGAAGCTGCTGTTCCAGTCCATGTACAGATAGCGCCACCTAGAGGAGGACACGGCAGAAGAGTTCTGACAATTCCACTAGATCCAGGACCTAACGCGTTCATAAGAAGGGAAGACTCGTGCACTGTACACAGCCAGCGGATCTGCAGCAGCACCACGGACCCCCGAGTACAGAGCGCAGATCTCCCCCCGGATTATCCACAAACAGTGCGGAATGTTTATCCCATTGTGCTAATCCTCATATCTACAGCACATTCAGCAGCGCTGCCAAATGCAAAGTTAATTATAAAGTTTGTGCATAATTAGTGGCACAAAGGTCGCTCCCTGTCGTTTCCGATCACTAGTGGTAAAATCCTATCTGAGTAGATGGGGGCTGCTGCCAAATTGCAGGAAATTTGCTAAAATTCGGAATTACCCAAAATCAACTGGATGCAACATTGTGGTATCAATCGATTTCCTGATTTAAGGGCTGATGGGACTCTCATTGTTTACCTTTGTTAGAGCGGTCCGACCAGGGGCGAGGCTAGGGTCTTAAAAGATCAGGGGCCCTGAGACACAGATTAACCCCCCCAAAAACAAAAACATTTCTACATACATATCAGAGATAGCAGATCTATAAGACTAAGACTCCAATAGCTGCACCGCTGGATAGAATTGGATGCATTGTCTCAGCAGATGGTATCACACATCATAGGCTTAGATACATGGCCCCAGCAGACAGTATCACACATCATAGGCTTAGATACATGGCCCCAGCAGACAGTATCACACATCATAGGCTTAGATACATGGCCCCAGCAGACAGTATCACACATCATAGGCTTAGATACATGGCCCCAGCAGACAGTATCACACATGATAGGCTTAGATACATGACCCCAGCAGACAGTATCACACATGATAGGCTTAGATACATGGCCCCAGCAGACAGTATCACACATGATAGGCTTAGATACATGACCCCAGCAGACAGTATCACACATGATAGGCTTAGATACATGGCCCCAGCAGACAGTATCACACATGATCAGCTTAGATACAGGGTCCATGTGTGATACTGTCTGTTAGACCCTATATCTAGGCCTACCACAAGGCAGGCTTAGATACAGGAGCCCAGCAGGCATTGATATTACACTTGCCCTCCTCTTGGGCTCCAGGAGCAGCAGATGTCCCGACAGCATCCAGCGTCATGATGTCACGCGTGGCGCACAGTGCCGTGACGTCATGATGCGAGAATACGTCAGGACATCCGCTGCGCTCAGGAAAGAGGGTAAGTAAAGTGTTATCACTCTAGTATCAGGGGCCCGTGTATTTTATGACATAGGCCCCAGTTACTATAGTACATTTTTATAGACGCGGTGCAGGGGGCCACAGCTCGGTCACAATTGCGATCGTTGCGACCCCTGTAGCTACACCGCTGAATGTGGAGGTCGCCAAGGGCACCAGGCCAAAGATGTGGGGCTTGTGCCCGGAGGCCCGATGCTAGCGACGCCCCTGGGTCCTACATAGACAGGTGCTGGGAGGGGTCCTGATTGTGCCCTATGTTTAGGTGGGGGACTGTGGAGCAGCAATGCTGGAGAGCGCACGTCTGGCCACACAATTCTCCCGCTTGTCTCCATTCACCCCCCACAAGAATATTCACCCCGTTCTCGCGGCGGACTATGAGGCAACTTTTGCTGAAAGTATTATTCCCTCCGCTATAGATTATGGCCTGTGCGCCACGAGTGATTGTTAGAGGGTCCCACGTCTGCCCCCCACTCTCCCCGCGACGCTCCCACCATTAACCGTTTATAATCCTCTGTGTATTTATCGTGCATCTGTCCACTCAGCGGCGTCCGTAACAAGTTCCTGGCACGTTCGCAGCGGTTCACACGGTTCTGTTATACAACAACTCACCTTGACCCGACCTTAATCTGTAGATTTGTGTTTACTGAGCTGTATAATGTCTAACCGGACGCTGATGTATGTACCGCAGCCAAGTCCTCGCTCACCTTGAGAGGCAGCTGTGAGATTCCTTCATCGAGCTCCGTCACACCCTGTACAGGGGCCCCAAAGTGCAGGACAGGGGCCAAAAGGAAGCACATCGCTGTATTACCGCCTCTGATTGGCTGAGAGGGGTCATGGGATTACAGGACTCCAACATTGAAGGACTTTTTCCTGGAGTCCCCGATCAAGTCACATGATCCCTCCCAGCCAATCTGCAGTATTGAGCGGGATAAATGAGATCAGAGGAGCCGCCACATTCACCCATAAGTATATACGTCCTCCCCCAATGAATACTTTGTGGGTGATGGGCTGTTTAGTATAAAGCATCTTATAGATTCCTTAATTTGTTCGTCCCGCCGACTGCAGAAAAATCCCTTTAATGAAAAACTCAGAGCAAATCGAAGTCCCTCAGTCTCTTCTATCAGGTTGGTAAATTCATCCATTGCTTAGTTATATCTGTTTCTGGGAAAGCTGGGTGACCATCAAAATCGCTACCAACGTAACAGTCCTCACAGGGATGTTCACCCAGCTTTCCCGGAATCCTGACCGGCAGATGTAGTGGGGATGTATCCATAATCTTTCCTTGATTTCAGTGAGTAGCCTCCAAAACTACGCTAGAATTTAGCACCCCCCCCCCTGTATTAGGGACCCCTGTCCTGGAGCAGACCGCATTTCATATTTGGAAGTCTCCCGGACAGAACAATATTTCTGGTTTGTTGGCAGAACCGGAGAAGGTCGCGGCAGCGCAGGAAGAATTCATTATTCTCTTCTGCCGCCTGGAGCGCCACCTAGAGGGAGAGAATCCCATTACTTTCTGCCTGTCTCATACTGAAGCAAAAACTGAAGGAGAAAACTTAAAGGGATAATCCCACATCAGACATTTATGGCAGAGCCACAAACCTCCTCACTAGACGGGACGTGGTTGGGGAACCCCCAATCTCCACATAGTTGTGGGGGTAATAGACGGGGCTTCAGTGCTGGTTAGGACACGGTTACGATCATTGACTCCAGCTTAGCTGCATTGTTGTTTGGAGTCTAAGCTGGTATAAAATCCACCCCTTGTCTCTTCAGGGCCCCTGGCATCTACTCTTTCCCCCCTGCTTTGCACTACAGCTCTGCTTCATTGTGACTCCAGTTTAGCTGCATTGTTTTGTCAGCTGAAATCTAAAAACGCAGACGCAAAACTCCCGGCGCAAATGCCGACGTATCCATAGGCCCCCGTTCACCCGGCGTATCCTAAATGGTGTCATTTTGCATACGCCCGGCGGTATGTGACTCTATACCTTGTTTTGTTTTTTGCTGCATGGAACAGTGTGGTAGATTACGCTATACCATGCAGCGGCAGACAGGAGAAACGTATAGCGCTGTATTTGTTGTTCCAATATGGGGTCTTGTGTGTACAGTGTCGTACGTCGCAGCTTTCCGTCAGTTGTACGTTGCGCCGTTCTTGTACCGATGACTGAAAGCACGAATGTGATGTGAACAGAACCTGACTCCCTCTCTCCATCTCCTTCCCTGTCATACTCCGAGGTCCGGGATGCTGAGACTTGTGGTGCTGTTTGTCAGGTTCCTCACACTTCTCCTCAACGTCCTGTTCAATGTTCTACATAGAAAGTTTAATTTCTCAGGACACTTCCTGCAGCTGCTGCTGGTTAAGGATCCCTGGGGGCAAGAAAACGCCGAATACTGGGGGGGGGGGGGGCTCGGTTCTGCTGGATCTCGTTTTATTATTATCGTCCTGATTCTTCCTTTATTTGGCAGAAATTGTCGGCAGGTGTCAGTCAGTTCGCTTACACCTGCATCCAGGACCACACCATATGGACCAACCAGCAGTTCTGGGAGACGACTTTCTACAACGACGTCCAGAACCAAGTGCGGTCTCTCTACTTGAATGCAAAAGATGGAAGCCAAGGCACGCCGCCTGCGCCAAAGGTATCGGTGGCACTTATGTATGATCACATGACGGAGCTTGTAATGTAATATAGGGTTAGAGGAATGTTTCCGAGAGCCGGCGGGGCGGTCACATAAGCTCCATATTAAAGGTTGTAAAGTTTGACGTGAATGAACCTCTTTTAACTGAGCACTAAATCTGCTGCAAGTTCTAGAATACAGTGTATAGAAATGTAACCACAAACCCCCCAGAGCAAATAATTCAGTGCATCGCGGCGCTTTGACAGTCAAGCTACATTATAACAACATCATTTCACAGTTACACATATTTACTTTACTCCTCTTGTACTGATCCTGAGTGACATCATTACTTATACTCCAGTCACATCCAGAACTGCATCCATAGTTCATAGGGATCAATCAGCACTGCTGGTAGACAAGACCAGCTTATATAGGTTCATTGCACTCTGTGCGATTACCGTACAGTGCCACATTTCCAACCATACATCACAGCGGAGCATAAACCAACTGGGTCTATTGGAATATTCGTTTGGATCACCTGCAGAATAGTGAGTGCAGCTCTGGAGTATAATACAGGATGTAACGCAGGATCAGTACAGGATAAGTAATGTAATGTATGTACACAGTGACTCCACCAGCAGAATAGTGAGTGCAGCTCTGGAGTATAATACAGGATGTAACTCCGGATCAGTACAGGATAAGTAAGGTAATGTATGTACACAGTGACTCCACCAGCAGAATAGTGAGTGCAGCTCTGGAGTATAATACAGGATATAACTCAGGATCAGTACAGGATAAGTAATGTATGTACACAGTGACTCCACCAGCAGAATAGTGAGTGCAGCTCTGGAGTATAATACAGGATGTAACTCAGGATCAGTACAGGATAAGTAATGTAATGTATGTACACAGTGACTCCACCAGCAGAATAGTGAGTGCAGCTCTGGAGTATAATACAGGATGTAACGCAGGATCAGTACAGGATAAGTAATGTAATGTATGTACACAGTGACTCCACCAGCAGAATAGTGAGTTCAGCTCTGGAGTATAATACACGATGTAGCTCAGGATCAGTACAGGATAAGTAATGTAATGTATGTACACGGTGACTCCACCAGCAGAATAGTGAGTGCAGCTCTGGAGTATAATACAGGATGTAACGCAGGATCAGTACAGGATAAGTAATGTAATGTATGTACACAGTGACTCCACCAGCAGAATAGTGAGTTCAGCTCTGGAGTATAATACAGGATGTTACTCCGGATCAGTACAGTATAAGTGATGTAATGTATGTACACAGTGACTCCACCAGCAGAATAGTGAGTGCAGCTCTGGAGTATAATACAGGCTGTAGCTCAGGATCAGTACAGGATAAGTAATGTATGTACACAGTGACTCCACCAGCAGAATAGTGAGTGCAGCTCTGGAGTATAATACAGGCTGTAGCTCAGGATCAGTACAGGATAAGTAATGTATGTACACAGTGACTCCACCAGCAGAATAGTGAGTGCAGCTCTGGAGTATAATACAGGATGTAGCTCAGGATCAGTACAGGATAAGTAATGTATGTACACAGTGACTCCACCAGCAGAATAGTGAGTGCAGCTCTGGAGTATAATACAGGATGTAGCTCAGGATCAGTACAGGATATGTAATGTATGTACACAGTGACTCCACCAGCAGAATAGTGAGTGCAGCTCTGGAGTATAATACAGGATGTAACTCAGGATCAGTACAGGATAAGTAATGTAATATATGTACACAGTGACTCCGCTGTTTATGTAGGTTATATCTTTGTACTAACTGTAAGATCGTGATCAGTGAAAGTGAAATATAGCAACTTGGTCCAGAAGCTTGCAATCTTATCCCTATTGTTAGGTAGAACAGGACAGTACTGACCTACACAGATGAGTATATAGTGCTATAAAATGATGTATATAAATCTATGTATTGATGAATATTGTGATAAGCCGGACTCAGTCATGTTTTGTACTATTTGAAGGAGAACGGTGTGGAGAGTTCAGGGCAGGAGAACACCGTCATGGACCTGGCAGCCGAGCAGCTACGTCTGTGGCCGGCACTCAGCAAGCAGCAGCAGCAGGAGCTGGTCCAGAGCGAGGAGAGCACCGTATTCAGCCAAGCTATACACTTTTCCAACCTCATGGTTTATCTCCTGGTACCACTAGACACCAGCAAGAATAAACTGCTGCGGACGTCCGCCACCGGCGACTGGGAGAGCGGCAGCAACAGCATCGTCACCAATAGGTAAGACTATGGCTCAGCCACCCCACCGGAATCAGGTGAACATCCCTAAACATTTCAGACCACGTCTCGGTGCTCCACTAAATGTCCTTCTCAGCTGGATGCCGGACACCGTCCACAGCCGTCCCAACTCCAATTCTAGCAGGAGCTCTTCTTTAATTCATCTATGAAGTGCCGGCATCTCTTTAGAGTGACACTTTACTTTTTCGCTTTACCTGTTGCAGTCTGTTCTCCATGCCAGTGGCAGCGCGATGAAATTAAGTGGGGGGGGGGGTGTATGACAAAGCAGGAGAATATATGGACTGAATTGAGATTGTAAGCTTCCAAGGGAGTCCAGCGCCCGGGGGGTTAAACACGAACCCCCACATGTCAGCCTGTTTACCTCCCGTGGAATGTTCCGCTTTTCTTCATGTCGCCACTTAGATTAAGTGTCTGATCACAACGCGATAAACAACGACTTTGTGTTGTCTGAGTGCACTGAGCTCATTGTTTGTGTTGTTGTGGATCATTCCTTGTCCATGACTCGCTCCATCACTAGAACATGAAGATCTGCCTCTCCGCACCACGTCCGACCTTGTCCACGAGACCTGCTGCCGTCCTGGACAGTCGCTTTAAAATACTCCCCAGCAGTCAGCATGTTCTACATCACGCTGTCAAAATCAATTACAAGCGATGAATTTCCCTGATAGCAGCAATGGAATTTTTGGCTTTTTAAGAGCTATCAGGAGTCTTGCAAAACAGCCGAGTCTTCACCACATCACGATCCTCTAATATTATTTGTTGCTTCATATTGTTACCAGGAAAAAAATATTTATCCTATTACCACAGAAATGTGAGTGTATATAGTAAGAGAGGTAAGGGAGGCCCCGAGAAAGGAGATAATACACCCTCCAAAATTCAAGAAATGTTAAGGGTTATGTCCACTGCTTTACAGGTTATATGTAGAATGAATCTCCATAAACAGCTATATATATTATTAGTATTATACTCCAGAGCTGCACTCACTATTCTGCTGGTGGAGTCACTGTGTACATACATTACTTATCCTGTACTGATACTGAGTTACATCCTGTATTATACTCCAGAGCTGAACTCCCTATTCTGCTGGTGGAGTCACTGTGTACATACATTACATTACTTATCATGTACTGATCCTGAGTTACATCCTGTATTATACTCCAGAGCTGAACTCCCTATTCTGCTGGTGGAGTCACTGTGTACATACATTACATTACTTATCCTGTACTGATCCTGAGTTACTTCCTGTATTATACTCCAGAGCTGCACTCACTATTCTGCTGGTGGAGTCACTGTGTACATACATTATATTACTTATCTGTACTGATCCTGAGTTATATCCTGTATTATACTCCAGAGCTGTGCTCACTATTCTGCTGGTGGAGTCACTGTGTACATACATTACATTACTTATCTGTACTGATCCTGAGTTACATCCTGTATTATACTCCAGAGCCGCACTCACTATTCTGCTGGTGGAGTCACTGTGTACATACATTACATTACTTATCCTGTACTGATCCTGGGTTATATACTGTATTATACTCCAGAGCTGCACTCACTATTCTGCTGGTGGAGTCACTGTGTACATACATTACTTATCCTGTACTGATCCTGAGTTACATCCTGTATTATACTCCAGAGCTGCACTCACTATTCTGCTGGTGGAGTCACTGTGTACATACATTACATTACTTATCCTGTACTGATCCTGAGTTACATCCTGTATTATACTCCAGAGCTGCACTCACTATTCTGCTGGTGGAGTCACTGTGTACATACATTACATTACTTATCCTGTACTGATCCTGAGTTACATCCTGTATTATACTCCAGAGCTGCACTCACTATTCTGATGGTGGAGTCACTGTGTACATACATTACATTACTTATCCTGTACTGGTCCTGAGTTACATCCTGTATTCTACTCCAGAGCTGCACTCACTATTCTGCTGGTGGAGTCACTGTGTACATACATTACATTACTTATCCTGTACTGGTCCTGAGTTACATCCTGTATTATACTCCAGAGCTGCACTCACTATTCTGCTGGTGGAGTCACTGTGTACATACATTACTTATCCTGTACTGATCCTGAGTTACATCCTGTATTATACTCCAGAGCTGCACTCACTATTCTGCTGGTGGAGTCACTGTGTACATACATTACATTACTTATCCTGTACTGATGCTGAGTTACATCCTGTGTTGTACTCCAGAGCTGCACTCACTATTCTCATCTCATTATACAGCATCCTCCGCTCCGATATAAATCTAATGGCAGACATTAAAGTTCTCACCCATCTTTCCCATAATCTGATCAGCCCATAGTTGATCTTTTCTGAGGATACTTGCTGTGAGTAATATATCTGTAATTCCAGCATTGCCGGGAGTGTCGCTGAGAGTTATGACACGGAGAGCGGCTTTGAGGATTCAGAGAACGATATCACCAATTCTGTGGTGCGATTCATCACCAGGTTTATCGACAAGGTCTGTACCGAGAGCGGAGTCACCCAGGAGCACATCAAGAGTCTTCACTGCATGATCCCAGGTACAGTCCTCCAGACCAGGTCATCATCATCATCATCATGGAAATGCTACATATTTACTGCCTCATTGTTACTGCTGCTGCGTTAATAAATAAATCTGTTTTTATTAAAGGGGTTTTTAAGAGAACCTGTCACTAGATGTTAGGGCGTTAAACCACCAGCATGCGGTTATACTGCTGGGAAAAAAGTGTCCTAAACAAGTCGTCCTCCATTAATGTCCACTTTAGTATTTTGTCCAAAAAGAAGTTATAATCCTGGGTGCGCTGATTGGAAATTACCATAAAAATGGAGAGCGGTTACATAGAGCGTCTCTCTCTCTGGAGGATCCGTCCTGTCCTGTATTACGCAGACAACACATTGATATGAATGGACACTGTAATACTTCATTTCTCCTGTGGTGGCGCTGCAGGGAAACTCAACAACTACTGCCAGGTTTCCCCACAGATCACAGCTGATCGCTGGGGGTCCGAACTGGGGGGGACATATTGTGATCATCTTATTCTCAAGGGATCCCAGTAACAAGCAGGTATTGTCCAAAGCGGAGAGCCCCTTTAAGTTGTTGAATTGACTCCCGGTTGCCATATGACCAGTGTTCCGCTGCAATCTACTCTCCTGGATCTTCAGTGACGTCTTCATGATTCCAGTGATTGTTTCTTTCCACCTGCTGCTCCTGTTTTTAGTTTTCGGAGTATAATCATGTTTTCCATTGAGTTTATTATAATTGTCGGAGATAATCGCCTCTGTATAATTCTCTTTTTGCCTCCGGTAGGGATTGTCGCTATGCACATTGAAACACTGGAGGCCGTACATCGGGAAAGTAGACGCCTACCTCCAATCAAGAAGGTGAGCGTTGCGTGGAAGTCTCCATCCCTCCAGAAATGATTGTACTCCCCTTATCGTCTGTATTCAGGAGGAGGAGCAGAGAAGTGATGAGACTTCAGGTGGCCGCACACATAAGACTAACACCGGCCAAACCCCAGGCAGGAACGACCAATCCTCTCTTGTTCGTTTTTGCAGACGTTTGTTCAGGCGCTGACGGGGGAAAAAATGACAGGCATATTGAATGTCAGCACGGCCGATCCTTTATTGTAAAGGGAGATAAGCGGCTGCCAGAGGTGTCTTACAGCGACTTTATCCCCTCTTCCCTACTGAGAACACATGCACAAGCCAAACCGAGCGTGTCTGGGGGTCCGGGAGGAGCAGCTGCCCGCCCAACAAATGGTCGTTCGACTTCTGAAGAAGTTTGGTGACCTTTAACCTGCAGAATATGAAGTATTCAATATTGGGGGACATTTGCTAATGCAAGTACATTAGTTATATGGGATGGGGAATTTTGGGGGTTTTAAGAATATTTCCATTAATTGTGCCATATTATGGTGCGCTCACACGTGGCGTACTTGCATTGTATTTCCGCAGCGTAGACATGTATGCCTATGTGAAAAATACTCTGCAACACATACATATTTCTCTAGTTCTTGTGTTGCAGAATATTTTTCCCATAGGCAGACGTAGTTTTCTGCAGGCTTGTCCAGTTTTAGGTAAATTAAAGGGGTTCTCTGCTTTGGACAATCACCACTTGTCAAAAGGGTCCCTGGACAATAACCTGATCAGTGTCCCCCTTCTGGACCCCCAGCGATCAGCTGTGATCTGTGGGGAAACCTGGCAGTAAGTGTTTAGTTTTCCTGCAGTGCCACCACAGGGGAAATTAAGTATTACACGGTCTCCATTCATATCAATGTGTTGCCTGTGTAATACAGGACAGGTCCTCCAGGGAGACAGACGCTCTATGTAACCGCTCTTCACTCTGACCAAGAGATGAGGACCCTGAACTGAGTACCCCCCTCTATTACCCCTGAAATTTTCTAATGGGGTGTGTGGAAATAAGTTTTCTAAACTGGACGATCCCTTTAAGCTTAATCATTGTGAATGGAAACATTCTTGTTCAGATATAGACACTGGGAACCTGTACAGACCTAATAATTCTTACCGCTGATTGTTTGTTACAGTTGTATCCAGTCTAGAAAATCCTCTGTGAAATATGTCAGAAGCACAAATCTCTCCCTCCTGTACTGATAGTTTGTTTCAGTGTATCAGTGCAGCTAAAATGTATGAGTTTGAACTTCAAGCTGCTTATAACAGAGGATTGTCTAGACTGGATAAAGAAGGTTAGCCGAGGTCTTCAGTCTCTAGGTGTAATCGAGAATTTTTTCCATTCACTGACAGCAAGTAGAGATTTAAAAAAATTTTGAAATTGAATTAAAACACAAAGTATATTAGAGAGGTGCAGAACATTTCATTATACAATAATTAAGCTTTATTAATAAAAGCGGTGGGGGGGCATTCCAGGTGCTTCAAATGCAACCAATTTTTGAAGGTCCTCCGCCCCCCCTCTAAAGAGAATAATAATGGTGAATAGCAGCAGGTAGATAATGGCTCTGTCTAATAGTGGTCTCCATATTCCCCATTAGGAGCGCACCTTACCTTATGAGGGGGGGGGGTTTATATGACGCATGCAACATGGAAAGTTCTGGCAATGAAGCAGAAAACCGGGACACACGTCCTAGTAATCCCCCCCCCCCCCCCTCACGTTTTTGCACTGACCTTCTCTTGGGAACCTATAGGCACAGACTTGTTATGTGTCCGGTCAGACCTGTCCATTCGCTGGCGACAAACCTTATACAGTGATTTATATCCGTGCCTGACATATGCCTGCCGCAGACCCCAGAGGAGTCATCCACTATTAGGCTGCAATTACCCCACCAAAACCCTGGACTTTATCATTTATTGCTAATCAAAATTCCAGATGTCCAGATCATGAAATACTTCAGCTGTATCATCATTCTGGGCATTTCTATGTTCTTTTACAATACAGCCTAAAATCCTGAGACCTGCCTTACTGCCCGGAGAAGAGTTTGTGTGCGAAGCTTTACGAGTCCTATTGGACCCTGACGGGAGGGAAGAAGCCACTGGAGGAATCCTTGGAGGACCCCACATCCTTCCTGCAGAGGGCGCCCTGTTCTTAACTACATATCGAATAATTTTCAAAGGCACTCCTCATGACCCACTAGGTATTTATATAAGAGTCGTGTTGTCATTAGGGAAAATCATTAATACAAATACAACTACAAGAATATAACTACTATAATACTGCCTCCTATATACAAGAATATAACTACTATAATACTGCTCCCTATATACAAGAATATAGCTACTATAATACTGCCTCCTATATACAAGAATATAACTACTATAGTACTGCTCCTATATACAAGAATATAACCACTATAATACTGCCCCCTATATACAAGAATATAACTACTATAATACTGCTCCTATATACAAGAATATAACTACTATAATACTGCCCCCTATATACAAGAATATAACTACTATAATACTACCCCTATATACAAGAATATAACCACTATAATACTGCCCCCTATATACAGGAATATAACTACTATAATACTGCTCCTATATACAAGAATATAACTACTATAATACTGCCCCTATATACAAGAATATAACTACTATAATACTGCCCCCTATATACAAGAATATAACTACTATAATACTGCTCCCTATATACAAGAATATAACTACTATAATACTGCCTCTATATACAAGAATATAACTACAATAATACTGCTCCTATATACAAGAATATAACTACTATAATACTGCTCCTATATACAAGAATATAACTACTATAATGCTGCCCCCTATATACAAGAATATAACTACTATAATACTGCCCCTATATACAAGAATATATCTACTATAATACTGCCCCTATATACAAGAATATAACTACTATAATACTGCACCCTATATACAAGAATATAACTACTATAATACTGCCTCCTATATACAAGAATATAACTACTATAATACTGCCCCTATATACAAGAATATAACTAATATAATACTGCTCCTATATATAAGAATATAACTACTATAATACTGCTCCCTATCTACAAGAATATAACTACTATAATACTGCTCCTATATACAAGAATATAACTACTATAATACTGCCCCTATATACAAGAATATAACTACTATAATACTGCTCCTATATACAAGAATATAACTACTATAATACTGCCCCTATATACAAGAATATAACTACTATAATACTGCTCCTATATACAAGAATATAACTACTATAATACTGCCCCTATATACAAGAATATAACTACTATAATACTGCTCCTATATACAAGAATATAACTACTATAATACTGCCCCTATATACAAGAATATAACTACTATAATACTGCTCCTATATACAAGAATATAACTACTATAATACTGCCCCTATATACAAGAATATAACTACTATAATACTGCTCCTATATACAAGAATATAACTACTATAATACTGCCCCTATATACAAGAATATAACTACTATAATACTGCTCCTATATACAAGAATATAACTACTATAATACTGCTCCTATATACAAGAATATAACTACTATAATACTGCTCCTATATACAAGAATATAACTACTATAATACTGCCCCCTATATACAAGAATATAACTACTATAATACTGCCCCCTATATACAAGAATATAACTACTATAATACTGCTCCTATATAAAAGAATATAACTACTATAATACTGCTCCTATATACAAAAATATAACTACTATAATACTGCTCCTATATACAAGAATATAACTACTATAATACTGCTCCTATATACAAGAATATAACTTCTATAATACTGCTCCTATATACAAGAATATAACTACTATAATACTGCTCCTATATACAAGAATATAACTACTATAATACTGCTCCTATATACAAGAATATAACTACTATAATACTGCTCCTATATACAAGAATATAACTATTATAATACTGCCCCTATGTACAAGAATATAACTACTATAATACTGCTCCTATATACAAGAATATAACTACTATAATACTGCTCCTATATACAAGAATATAACTACTATAATACTGCTCCCTATATACAAGAATATAACTACTATAATACTGCCCCCTATATACAAGAATATAACTACTATAATACTGCCCCTATATACAAGAATATAACTACTATAATACTGCCCCCTATATACAAGAATATAACTGCTATAACACTGCCCCCTATATACAAGAATATAACTACTATAATACTGTCCCTATATACAAGAATATAACTACTATAATACTGTCCCTATATACAAGAATATAACTACTATAATACTGCCCCCTATATACAAGAATATAACTACTATAATACTGCCCCTATGTACAAGAATATAACTACTATAATACTGCCCCTATGTACAAGAATATAACTACTATAATACTGCCCCCTATATACAAGAATATAACTACTATAATACTGCCCCCTATATACAAGAATATAACTACTATAATACTGCCCCCTATATACAAGAATATAACTACTATAATACTGCTCCTATATACAGGAATATAACTACTATAATACTGCCCCTATATACAAGAATATAACTACTATAATACTGCCCCTATATACAAGAATATAACTACTATAATACTGCCCCCTATATACAAGAATATAACTACTATAATACTGCCCTATATACAAGAATATAACCACTATAATACTGCCCCCTATATACAAGAATATAACCACTATAATACTGCCCCCTATATACAAGAATATAACTACTATAATACTGCCCCCTATATACAAGAATATAACTACTATAATACTGCTCCTATATACAAGAATATAACTACTATAATACTGCCCCTATATACAAAGAATATATCTACTATAATACTGCCCCTATATACAAGAATATATATACTATAATACTGCTCCTATATACAAGAATATAACTACTATAATGCTGCCCCTATATACAAGAATATAACTACTATAATACTGCTCCTATATACAAGAATATAACTACTATAATACTGCCCCCTATATACAAGAATATAACTACTATAATATATGGATGCACCTCCAAGTGCGGTGCTTGATTTGCGCTTCAATTCCATTGGAAAAAAAGTGCTTTGCGAGTGCGTGTGGCATGTGTTATTCACGCAAAGCACACTGATGCAATAATGCAACGCACAAGCGTAAATCTGTTGCGCTCGTGTGAACGCAGCCTTAGACTGAGAGCACATTG
Organism: Rhinoderma darwinii; assembly: GCF_050947455.1. Lineage (NCBI taxonomy): Eukaryota > Metazoa > Chordata > Amphibia > Anura > Rhinodermatidae > Rhinoderma > Rhinoderma darwinii. The sequence continues at coordinate 73,934,904 of NC_134695.1, forward strand.
TGCGTTTTGTTGCATTTTACAATCTGTCGGAGATGTAAGTTTATGGCTTGTACTTGGAAAATCACTTTACAGATAACAAGTTTTGCAGCCATCTCCCGGGTATTGGAAGATCTCATGCGTTTTTTAGTAAAGTTTTTAAAAATGCAACAAAAACGCGTCATGTGATCCCAGCCGAATAGTCTGTTTTCTTGGATTTGTCTCTGATTATTTTCGGCTTCGTGTTAAACTTTTGTGTTTTTCGTTGTGATTTGGAGATATCACTGACGAGGTGGAATTATTGCTGAACGTCACATAGATGAATTCTGTTCTAGCCGGACGCTCGGTGCAGCTTCTTTTATATATTATTTTTATGTCGCTGACGCAACTTCTTCATGTGAAACAAATTCTATGTAATTATGAGTCCGCACGTCCTCTGTCAGCCGCGCGCAGCCTCCGCCCTGCGCTCGTACTTCGTGTGTTCTGCTGCAGATTTAGGCCAGGACGGGGGTTTGTGGCCTGTTGAGTGCGGTTTTTTTGGCAGATTAATGGACACGATCGGTCAGCGCCGCTGTTTGTGTTTATTTCAGTATTTGAGTATTTATTCGGCATTGACCTTTTTGTGTAGATCTCAAATCCAAGAACAACTTGTACCTATTTCATGCAGAGGAACATTTCTTAAAGGGCCGTGCCAGATTTCTTCCCAATCAGTCAATTTCAGGAAGAATTCAGAACAGTCATTAATGAAGTGGTCTGATTAACGAGATCTTTTTTATTTTATCGTTTCTTCCAGTTGGGGAGCAGAACGTCATCCGCAGCGTCCCTATTTCTTCCATCACCAAGGAGAAGAAGATCAATATACAGAACCATCTGCAGCAGAATATGCAGGAAGGACTGCAGATCCGCTCAGCCACATTGCAGGTATCCTGATCGTGCCGACTCCCTTCATTTTCTATCCTGATCGTGCCGACTCCCATCATTTTCTATCCTGATCGTGCCGACTCCCATCATTTTCTATCCTGATCGTGCCGACTCCCATCATTTTCTATCCTGATCGTGCCGACTCCCATCATTTTCTATCCTGATCGTGCCGACTCCCATCATTTTCTATCCTGATCGTGCCGACTCCCATCATTTTCTATCCTGATCGTGCCAACTCCCATCATTTTCTATCCTGATCGTGCCGACTCCCATCATTTTCTATGAAATTGTAATTTTTATTGAAAGATTTTATACAATACAAAAAACACACATGAAGGACCAAAGTCCAGTTGAAACATTTACATCAATCAGATCATCAAAACGGAAAACAAAAATACAATAAAATACTGTCTGTGTTAGATTGACGCTCCAGACAAATAAAACACATCTCAAATTATCCATTAAAGACCATACGTAAACAAAATATTGTGAATGAGTCCAAGAATTTCATCTCCTCACATTCCGAGCATGAAGACCTAAATCAGAAACTAAATACGTTTCATGGTAACATCGACTATTAACCCTTCTAATGACCTCCTGTAAAGAGGGGGAAATCTGAGATTTCCAAGATTGTGCGATGGCCATTCTAGTGGCTATAAGAATATGATGAATAAGTAATCTGTCCAACGGGTCTATCCCTCCCAAATTAGTATCCAAAATTACCATAGCAGGGGATATCGGCACAGGAACTTGTACGAATTCCGAGATAAGTGCAAATACCCGAACCCAAAGTCCAGACACTGTTGGGCAGGAAAACCACCTATGTAAAGGGGATCCTATTGGTCCACAACCTCCCCAACATCGTCTAGAAGAACCATTGATAATATGAGCTAATCTGGACCGTGTCAAATACCACCTCAGGTGAACTTTCCGCAGTAATCCAGTATGATTCACACATTTAGAGGGTTTTGCAGCCCAATTTGAGGCTTTAATCCAATTATCTTCAGAAAAAACCATCCGCAACTCCCTTTCCCATTTCAACATATAATTTGTTTTACCCTTACTGTCCACAGCAAGGAACAAATCATAAAACTGGTGAACCCTTCGCATATCCCGGCCAATTATGTCAGAATTTGTGGAATGAAGTAAAACTAGTGGGTGATTGAGGGAGTTTCATGGATTGGATACAATGTCGGATTTGTAGATATTGATATAAAAGGTTATGGGAGAGCTGATAGACCTTCTGTAAGTCTCCAGACGTCCGAAAAATCAGAAATAACCTTCATACCTGCGGCAATCCAAGGATTCATGGAAATGTGAGGAACAAAGAACTCAAGAACAGAAAGTGGAATCCATTTTTTCATCACGTGAAACCACCTATTTTTGCAAACCTACAGTAACCGCACCTGGAAAGAATCGGTCATAGATGTCAAAGTCCATTTCGGTACAGAAGCTCCCAATGCGGTCGCCATAAGAGTGGATTTAATAGAAAATTTCGGGTGAATATTCTCTTCCAGGACAGCCCACAAATAGGGGGTCGTAGCATTCCATAAGGGATGTAGTTGGTCTGCAGTAGCCGCTACGTTATAGGCTACAACATTTGGTACACCCATCCCTCTATTTTTCGTTTTGCGATAAAGGAGCTTTTTAGCTCCTCCAGGTCTCCTCTTCTTCCAAATAAAATTAAGAAATAAGGATTGGAGTTGTGAGGTAATAGAACCCGGAAGGATATATGGAATAGTTCTGCATAGATATAAAAATTTGGGGAGCAAAAACATCTTAACTAATTGAATTCTAGCAAACCACGAAAGACTCCCATCATTTTCTATCCAGATCCTCCCGACTCCCATCATTTTCTATCCAGATCATGCCGACTCCCATCATTTTCTATCCAGATCATGCCGACTCCCATCATTTTCTATCCAGATCATGCGACTCCCATCATTTTCTATCCAGATCATGCCGACTCCCATCATTTTCTATCCAGATCCTCCCGACTCCCATCATTTTCTATCCTGATCGTGCCGACTCGCATCATTTTCTATCCTGATCGTGCCGACTCTCATCATTTTCTATCCTGATCGTGCCGACTCTCATCATTTTCTATCCTGATCGTGCCGACTCCCATCATTTTCTATCCAGATCATGCCGACTCCCATCATTTTCTATCCAGATCATGCCGACTCCCATCATTTTCTATCCAGATCCTCCCGACTCCCATCATTTTCTATCCTGATCGTGCCGACTCGCATCATTTTCTATCCTGATCGTGCCGACTCTCATCATTTTCTATCCTGATCGTGCCGACTCTCATCATTTTCTATCCTGATCGTGCCGACTCTCATCATTTTCTATCCTGATCGTGCCGACTACCATCATTTTCTATCCAGATCATGTCGACTCGCATCACTTATGGCTGATTCTATACAAAAAGGAGAACCAAGAATTACATTGCATTCATTGTTTACATTAAGAGGCTGAGAACTGGTCCTGTTCACACAGCTGAGGGTTTGTTACAATTGTATCCAGTTTAGACAATGCTCTGTGAGCTGAACACCTCAGCAGCACAAATCTCTCTCTTGTCCTGATAGTTTGTTACAATGTATCAGTCTTGGGTCAATACTGTTTATCTCACGGAGAATTGTCTAGATTCGCTATAATTGTAACAATCCCTCAGCTGTGACCTGTTAATGACCTAATACTTCATCATGCGGCTAATGCACACTACATGCACCACAGCAGAACATACTTTCCATAAATCCAGCATCTGATAATGCCGAAAGTCTGATTATTCACACTATAAACCTCTAGCAACCAGTCAGGCAATGGTCTTTGCTTATCTTAGCTGCTCCACTAATATTCAGCTTCTGATTGGTCGCCCAAGGTTACGTTCTGGAGCAGGTCCCTTTTCTTATGGGTTGATTTAATTTTTGGTTTCCTTGTAGTTAATCAAAGTGGCATTTGATGAAGAAGTCAGTCCTGAGATGGTGGATCTGTTTAAGAAGCAACTGATGAAGTTCCGCTATCCAGTCTCCATCTTCAGCACGTTTGCCTTCGCGGCAGGACAAGCGGCGCCGCCCATCATCTTACCGAAGCAAAAAGAAAAAAACACCTCATTCAGGTAACAAGTCCAGCGATGATCGCACTGACTGCCGGAAATGTGTGACATTCTCAGTGTGTAATACTGGATCTCTGCTGTCAGGCATTGTGGGCAACGTAGTGTTGTCATAAGGATTGTAGCAAAAAAATCCATTTCCCCTAATGCATTGTAATACAGAGTTGTTTATTGAAGTGACCACAGGATTTGTTCCCAGAGAACGTGGGGGACGGGGCTACGGGGGCTCCTGTGTTTATATGTAGTACCTGCAGAGGTGAGAACTACTACTGCTGCTCTATAGGGGGCGCCAGAGATCTGCTCTCTGGGACCAAACTGCAACAAAGTAACATCTTCCATGGTGTAGACCTTTTCTCCTGCAGAACATTCCGCCTTGTGGTGAGATTCTCACGGTCTGGGATCATTCCTGTATTTTGTGCACATTGACTGTTCATTGGTCTCTTCTCCTGTGTGATCTACATTCTCAGGACTCTCTCCAAAACAATCGTCAAAGGGGCGAAGCGGGCCGGAAAAATGACCATTGGGCGCCCATACGTGGCCAAGAAGAAAACCGGAACCATCTTAGAGGAGCGCGGGAGCCGCAATGAGGATGACGACATCTCTGGTATACAATTAGTTTCTCTTCCCATAAATTTGGCTGCAACAACGGCTGCCCGTGGGTCCAGCACAGCGCCTGCCAAGCAGGTGGCCCCTCTACTCCCAACGACACAAAGTGAAGGGGCCATTCTGGAGCCTATTCCCCCCCCCCCCCCCCCCCATCTCCTGACATGTCTGAGAGGACAGCGGAGAGAAAACAGCCCCAGCTTCCTGACGTAAAGTTTCGCTAATTTTGGCGCATATAATAGTTGTGCTAAAATTTGCGACTTTTTACTTAAATTGTCACTTTCCGAGTGGGGCGGGGTTTAGCCAGAGGGGGTGGGGCCTCTGTCGGAATGACAAATTATTATAATTTAGGCCAGAAACTGGAGTAAGTTATGGCGCAATTCTACATCGCTCATAGCAGGCGTAGACTTCATTTCCTGAGTTTAGGACAGTCCAAAATTCACCAAATTCATGAAGAGGTCGTTCACCTTTTATTACATTTGGAGCAATTGACCCCAATGCACTTTTTTTTTAGTGTAAGGCCACACGGAGCGGCGCTAACCCGGCCGCGATGCGGTCAACAACTGCGCCGGCTTCATGTCTACAGCTGTCAGACTGCCTGTTAATGGCCACGTGTTGTTGCGGGTAAAACGGCCCTTTACCTGCAAAATCGTGCGGCTATAACTGGTGTCCGCGCAATTTTGCAGGTAAAGGGCTGTATTAACCGCAACAACGTGCGACCATTAACGGGCAGTTTGACAGCCGCGCCACACGAGGTGCCGCATCACGCCGGGCCAGTGCCGCTCCGTGTGGCCTTACACTTTGGCGTTTCATAGTCCAGTCTATCTGAAAAAATCTGCCTCATAATTTCATTTTCCTCACAATTTACAAGATCTCTGCTTGAGGTCAGTGATTGTGAACATTCTTGATACATCCAGAGGCTGAAAACTCGTCCAGACCTAATACTTCTCACAGATGAGAATTTGCTACAGTGTATCATTGCAGGCAATCCTTTTGTAATCTAAACACAACAGTATCCACAGGAAAAATCCAAGGAATAAAAGTCAGCGCTCCAATAAGATCTAATATAAAGGTGACCTATTAACCCCGTGTGCAGGTCGGATTTTAGATCTTATTGGAGCGCTGACTTTATTTCCTTGGATTTTTTCCTGTGGATTCTCGTGTTGGTTTACTGGGGGGGATTTTGGTGAAGATTCCTTGAGGCTTCGCACCCGCTATACTATTTCCTGTTACTGCGCAGCTCCGATATCTCATTTGGACTCAATATTTCTGTCATGTCCTCAACCTTAGGCTGATGGCTCTTATCTTCAATGATACATTGTAACGAGACCCCAGCTGTTTGAGTAGGACTAGGTCAGTACTGGTTTTCACCCGCTTAATGTAAACAAGAATGTTTGCATTCACTGACGGCAAACAGAGATCTTGAAAATGGTGAGGAATGACCAAGTATATTGGGAAGTTGCAGAACTGTTCATTATACAATGATTAGGCCTCGTTTCTATAAGACCCTGTAAAGTGTGGGCTTGTCTCTTCTACACCTGTCCTGATATTTCGGGGTCTCCACACGTATAAGAATCGCCGCTCCCCTTATCTAAGCCTGCCCGGCTTCAGAGGAGGCATCTTCTTCCTGTCATCCCCCCCGCTGCTCATTCCTCGCCACGTCCCATAGATCTGCACAATGTGCGCTTCCCTCCGCTCCCCCAGTATGGTGGTCACATGACCGGCTGCGCTGACGGCTGCTGTATATCACTTCATCCGCAGTTTCTGATGATAACGAGCTGCCGAGCGCAACACTGAAGGCGACTGAGAAATCCACGATGGAGCAGCTGGTGGAGCGCGCTTGTTTCCGGGACTACCAGCGGCTGGCTCTGGGGACCATCAATAACAGCTCCACTCGGTTGAAATCCGAACACTTCCGCGTCACCGCCATGAACAGGATGTACTCCCTGTGCAGAAGGTGGGTGACCCCCGAAGTAAAATTGTCCGGCGACCCAGACCCGCTCATTTTTCTCATGTCCGTTCCCCAATTTCCAGCCACAGTGCTTAGAATTATTCAGGACCACAGCGATCACATTTAAAGGGCACCTGCCCAGAAAAATTCCCGGTAACTACACGTCCCTAAGGATTGTTCCGGTGTTAAGTGGTTAATTCTATTCAGCCTTTATTTAGCTATATCTGTTGTTCGGGAAAGCTGGGTGATTACGACAACCCTTGTGGCTAAAATTACAGCTCGGCTTTCCCAGAGGCTTGAATGGCAAAGGTGAAATATCACTGCAGAAATAGTTAGAATTTCCTACCTGGAGTCTGGAAAAGCTGGGTGACAACCACAACCAATATGTCCTCCATTACTACTCCCATGCTGAACTGCAAATCTGCATATTTCTGGTATTGGGCACAGGGGGCAGAACGCTGCATGTTTCTGGTATTGGGCACAAGGGGCAGAATGCTGCATATTTCTGGTATTGGGCACAGGGGGCAGAACGCTGCATGTTTCTGGTATTGGGCACAGGGGGCAGAACGCTGCATGTTTCTGGTATTGGGCACAGGGGGCAGAACGCTGCATGTTTCTGGTATTGGGCACAGGGGGCAGAACGCTGCATGTTTCTGGTATTGGGCACAGGGGGCAGAACGCTGCATGTTTCTGGTATTGGGCACAGGGGGCAGAACGCTGCATGTTTCTGGTATTGGGCACAGGGGGCAGAACGCTGCATGTTTCTGGTATTGGGCACAGGGGGCAGAACGCTGCATGTTTCTGGTATTGGGCACAGGGGGCAGAACGCTGCATGTTTCTGGTATTGGGCACAGGGGGCAGAACGCTGCATGTTTCTGGTATTGGGCACAGGGGGCAGAACGCTGCATGTTTCTGGTATTGGGCACAGGGGGCAGAACGCTGCATGTTTCTGGTATTGGGCACAGGGGGCAGAACGCTGCATATTTCTGGTATTGGGCACAGGGGGCAGAACGCTGCATATTTCTGGTATTGGGCACGGGGCAGAACGCTGCATATTTCTGGTATTGGGCACGGGGCAGAACGCTGCATATTTCTGGTATTGGGCACGGGGGGCAGAACGCTGCATGTTTCTGGTATTGGGCACGGGGCAGAACGCTGCATGTTTCTGGTATTGGGCACGGGGCAGAATGCTGCATATTTCTGGTATTGGGCACAGGGGGCAGAACGCTGCATGTTTATGGTATTGGGCACAGGGGGCAGAACGCTGCATGTTTATGGTATTGGGCACGGGGCAGAACGCTGCATGTTTATGGTATTGGGCACGGGGCAGAACGCTGCATATTTCTGGTATTGGGCACAGGGGGCAGAACGCTGCATGTTTCTGGTATTGGGCACAGGGGGCAGAACGCTGCATATTTCTGGTATTGGGCACGGGGCAGAACGCTGCATATTTCTGGTATTGGGCACGGGGCAGAACGCTGCATGTTTCTGGTATTGGGCACAGGGGGCAGAACGCTGCATGTTTCTGGTATTGGGCACAGGGGGCAGAACGCTGCATGTTTCTGGTATTGGGCACGGGGCAGAACGCTGCATATTTCTGGTATTGGGCACGGGGCAGAACGCTGCATATTTCTGGTATTGGGCAAAGGGGGCAGAACGCTGCATATTTCTGGTATTGGGCACAGGGGGCAGAACGCTGCATATTTCTGGTATTGGGCACAGGGGGCAGAACGCTGCATATTTATGGTATTGGGCACAGGGGCAGAACGCTGCATGTTTATGGTATTGGGCACAGGGGGCAGAACGCTGCATGTTTATGGTATTGGGCACGGGGCAGAACGCTGCATATTTCTGGTATTGGGCACAGGGGGCAGAACGCTGCATGTTTCTGGTATTGGGCACAGGGGGCAGAACGCTGCATATTTCTGGTATTGGACACGGGGCAGAACGCTGCATGTTTATGGTATTGGGCACAGGGGGCAGAACGCTGCATATTTCTGGTATTGGACACAGCGGGCAGAACGCTGCATGTTTCTGGTATTGGGCACAGGGGGCAGAACGCTGCATGTTTCTGGTATTGGGCACAGGGGGCAGAACGCTGCATGTTTCTGGTATTGGGCACAGGAGGCAGAACGCTGCATGTTTCTGGTATTGGGCACAGGGGGCAGAACGCTGCATATTTCTGGTATTGGGCACAGGGGGCAGAACGCTGCATGTTTCTGGTATTGGGCACAGGAGGCAGAACGCTGCATGTTTCTGGTATTGGGCACAGGGGGCAGAACGCTGCATGTTTCTGGTATTGGGCACAGGAGGCAGAACGCTGCATGTTTCTGGTATTGGGCACAGGGGGCAGAACGCTGCATGTTTCTGGTATTGGGCACAGGGGGCAGAACGCTGCATGTTTCTGGTATTGGGCACAGGGGGCAGAACGCTGCATGTTTCTGGTATTGGGCACAGGAGGCAGAACGCTGCATGTTTCTGGTATTGGGCACAGGGGGCAGAACGCTGCATATTTCTGGTATTGGGCACAGGGGGCAGAACGCTGCATGTTTCCGGAGTCTGGGAAAGCTGGATGAAGACTCTCGTAACATTAAACATAAATAGTTTGCTTTTCGTTTTGCTTGCGTCTTCTAGCTACCCCGGTCTCCTGGTTGTGCCGCAGTCGGTCTCAGATAGCAGCCTGCAGAAGGTCGCTCGATGTTACCGCCATAACAGACTTCCGGTCGTCTCCTGGAAAAACTCCAAAACAAATGCAATTCTACTCCGCTCCGGAGGCTTCCACGGAAAGACTGTCGTTGGTCTCTTTAAATCACAGAATACGCACGCTGCCGGTAAGTCATGGGGTCCGAGGGTCACCCCCCCCCCCCCCCACCTTGCAGCCAATTGTCTCTCTATAAAATGAAATTCCTTTAATCTGGAATCTGATAATCCAGAAATTCTGATAGTCCGGAAGTGGCAGCTCCATATTTTATGTCATCACTTTATTTTGTGCCGTGTTCCTGGGGGGTCTTTACATATAATCCAGGATCTTTGATAAAGAATCACCGATCAGTTACTATTGATTCTGGATTAAAGGAATGGGACTGTAAATAATGACGTAGATTGTGGCGCGGTGCGGGGGTGGACCGGGTACAATGGAGCCTGTGCCGTTACCCTCATTTATTTCTGGTCTGTCGCCCCCTCAGCCCCGGCCTCTTCTTTAGAGTCGTCAAGCAGCATTGAGCAGGAGAAATACCTCCAGGCCCTGCTGAACGCCATCTCTGTCCACTACAAGATGAACGGCAGCAGTACCCTCACCATAAGACCCACATTGGCCCTGTCACCAGGTAAGACGGAGGAGTGACATCAATTCTCCCATCCCTGAATGTCTCCACTCTCAGCAGGATCTGTCGTTTCTATGTAGCAGTTGTAGACTTTTGATTGCACTGGTTAAAGCACCACTCCACCTACAATAGAAAATGTGCCTGATCAGAGGGTGTTAATGGGGGAAATAAAACCTATAATTTGATTGGATCATTCAGCACTAATCCTAAGAGTGCAGCTCTGAAGTGTAATACAGGATGTAACTCAGGATCAGTACAGGATAAGTAATGTAATGTATGTACACAGTGACTCCACCAGCAGAATAGTGAGTGCAGCTCTGGAGTATAATACAGGATATAACTCAGGATCAGTACAGGATAAGTAATGTAATGTATGTACACAGTGACTCCACCAGCAGAATAGTGAGTGCAGCTCTGGTGTATAATACAGGATATAACTCAGGATCAGTACAGGATAAGTAATGTAATGTATGTGCACAGTGACTCCACCAGCAGAATAGTGAGTGCTGCTCTGGAGTATAATACAGAATATAACTCAGGATCAGTAATGTATGTGCACAGTGACTCCACCAGCAGAATAGTGAGTGCAGCTCTGGAGTATAATACAGGATGTAACTCAGGATCAGTACAGGATAAGTAATGTAATGTATGTACACAGTGACCACCAGCAGAATAGTGAGTGCAGCTCTGGAGTATAATACAGGATGTAACTCAGGATCAGTACAGGATAAGTAATGTAATGTATGTACACAGTGACTCCACCAGCAGAATAGTGAGTGCAGCTCTGGAGTATAATACAGGATGTAACTCAGGATCAGTACAGGATAAGTAATGTAATGTATGTACACAGTGACCACCAGCAGAATAGTGAGTGCAGCTCTGGAGTATAATACAGGATGTAACTCAGGATCAGTACAGGATAAGTAATGTAATGTATGTACACAGTGACCCCACCAGCAGTATAGTGAGTGCAGCTCTGGAGTATAATACAGCACGTAATTCAGGATCAGTACAGGATAAATAATGTAATGTATGTACACAGTGACTCCACCAGCAGAATAGTGAGTGCAGCTCTGGAGTATAATACAGGATGTAACTCAGGATCAGTACAGGATAAGTAATGTAATGTATGTACACAGTGACTCCACCAGCAGAATAGTGAGTGCAGCTCTGGAGTATAATACAGGATGTAACTCAGGATCAGTACAGGATAAGTAATGTAATGTATGTACACAGTGACTCCACCAGCAGAATAGTGAGTGCAGCTCTGAAGTGTAATACAGGATATAACTCAGGATCAGTACAGGATAAGTAATGTAATGTATGTACACAGTGACTCCACCAGCAGAATAGTGAGTGCAGCTCTGAAGTGTAATACAGGATATAACTCAGGATCAGTACAGGATAAGTAATGTAATGTATGTACACAGTGACTCCACCAGCTGAATAGTGAGTGCAGCTCTGGAGTATAATACAGGATATAACTCAGGAGCAGTACAGGATAAGTAATGTAATGTATGTACACAGTGACTCCACCAGCAGAATAGTGAGTGCAGCTCTGGAGTATAATACAGGATGTATCTCAGGAGCAGTACAGGATAAGTAATGTATGTACACAGTGACTCCTCCAGCAGAATAGAGAGTGCAGCTCTGGAGTATAATACAGTATATAACTCAGGATCAGTACAGGATAAGTAATGTAATATATGTACACAGTGATTCCACCAGCAGAATAGTGAGTGTGGCTCTGGAGTATAATATGGGATGTAACTCAGGATCAGTACAGGATAAGTAATGTAATGTATGTACACAGTGACTCCACCAGCAGAATAGTGAGTGCAGCTCTGGAGTATAATACAGGATGTAACTCAGGATCAGTACAGGATAAGTAATGTAATGTATGTACACAGTGACTCCACCAGCAGAATAGTGATTGCAGCTCTGGAGTATAATACAGTATATAACTCAGGATCAGTACAGGATAAGTAATGTATGTACACAGTGACTCCACCAGCAGAATAGTGAGTGCAGCTCTGGAGTATAATACAGGATGTAACTCAGGATCAGTACAGGATAAGTAATGTAATGTATGTACACAGTGACCCCACCAGCAGTATAGTGAGTGCAGCTCTGGAGTATAATACAGCACGTAATTCAGAATCAGTACAGGATAAATAATGTAATGTATGTACACAGTGACTCCACCAGCAGAATAGTGAGTGCGGCTCTGGAGTATAATACAGGATGTAACTCAGGATCAGTACAGGATAAGTAATGTAATGTATGTACACAGTGACTCCACCAGCAGAATAGTGAGTGCAGCTCTGGAGTATAATACAGGATATAACTCAGGATCAGTACAGGATAAGTAATGTAATGTATGTACACAGTGACTCCACCAGCAGAATAGTGAGTGCAGCTCTGGAGTATAATACAGGATATAACTCAGGATCAGTACAGGATAAGTAATGTAATGTATGTACACAGTGACTCCACCAGCAGAATAGTGAGTGCAGCTCTGGAGTATAATACAGGATGTAACTCCGGATCAGTACAGGATAAGTAATGTATGTACACAGTGACTCCACCAGCAGAATAGTGAGTGCAGCTCTGGAGTATAATACAGGATATAACTCAGGATCAGTACAGGATAAGTAATGTAATGTATGTACACAGTGACTCCACCAGCAGAATAGTGATTGCAGCTCTGGAGTATAATACAGTATATAACTCAGGATCAGTACAGGATAAGTAATGTATGTACACAGTGACTCCACCAGCAGAATAGTGAGTGCAGCTCTGGAGTATAATACAGGATGTAACTAAGGATCAGTACAGAATAAGTAATGTATGTACACAGTGACTCCACCAGCAGAAAAGTGAGTGCAGCTCTGGAGTATAATACAGGATATAACTCAGGATCAGTACAGGATAAGTAATGTAATGTATGTACACAGTGACTCCACCAGCAGAATAGTGAGTGCAGCTCTGGAGTATAATACAGGATGTAACTAAGGATCAGTACAGGATAAGTAATGTATGTACACAGTGACTCCACCAGCAGAATAGTGAGTGCAGCTCTGGAGTATAATACAGGATATAACTCAGGATCAGTACAGGATAAGTAATGTAATGTATGTACATAGTGACTCCACTAGCAGAATAGTGAGTGCAGCTCTGGAGTATAATATAGGATATAACTCAGGATCAGTACAGGATAAGTAATGTAATATATGTACACAGTGATTCCACCAGCAGAATAGTGAGTGTGGCTCTGGAGTATAATATGGGATGTAACTCAGGATCAGTACAGGATAAGTAATGTAATGTATGTACACAGTGACTCCACCAGCAGAATAGTGAGTGCAGCTCTGGAGTATAATACAGGATGTAACTCAGGATCAGTACAGGATAAGTAATGTAATGTATGTACACAGTGACCCCACCAGCAGTATAGTGAGTGCAGCTCTGGAGTATAATACAGCACGTAATTCAGGATCAGTACAGGATAAATAATGTAATGTATGTACACAGTGACTCCACCAGCAGAATAGTGAGTGCGGCTCTGGAGTATAATACAGGATGTAACTCAGGATCAGTACAGGATAAGTAATGTAATGTATGTACACAGTGACTCCACCAGCAGAATAGTGAGTGCAGCTCTGGAGTATAATACAGGATATAACTCAGGATCAGTACAGGATAAGTAATGTAATGTATGTACACAGTGACTCCACCAGCAGAATAGTGAGTGCAGCTCTGGAGTATAATACAGGATATAACTCAGGATCAGTACAGGATAAGTAATGTAATGTATGTACACAGTGACTCCACCAGCAGAATAGTGAGTGCAGCTCTGGAGTATAATACAGGATGTAACTCCGGATCAGTACAGGATAAGTAATGTATGTACACAGTGACTCCACCAGCAGAATAGTGAGTGCAGCTCTGGAGTATAATACAGGATATAACTCAGGATCAGTACAGGATAAGTAATGTAATGTATGTACACAGTGACTCCACCAGCAGAATAGTGATTGCAGCTCTGGAGTATAATACAGTATATAACTCAGGATCAGTACAGGATAAGTAATGTATGTACACAGTGACTCCACCAGCAGAATAGTGAGTGCAGCTCTGGAGTATAATACAGGATGTAACTAAGGATCAGTACAGAATAAGTAATGTATGTACACAGTGACTCCACCAGCAGAAAAGTGAGTGCAGCTCTGGAGTATAATACAGGATATAACTCAGGATCAGTACAGGATAAGTAATGTAATGTATGTACACAGTGACTCCACCAGCAGAATAGTGAGTGCAGCTCTGGAGTATAATACAGGATGTAACTCAGGATCAGTACAGGATAAGTAATGTAATGTATGTACACAGTGACTCCACCAGCAGAATAGTGAGTGCAGCTCTGGAGTATAATATAGGATATAACTCAGGATCAGTACAGGATAAGTAATGTAATGTATGTACACAGTGACTCCACCAGCAGAATAGTGAGTGCAGCTCTGGAGTATAATACAGGATGTAACTCAGGATCAGTACAGGATAAGTAATGTAATGTATGTACACAGTGACTCCACCAGCAGAATAGTGAGTGCAGCTCTGGAGTATAATACAGGATGTAACTCAGGATCAGTACAGGATAAGTAATGTAATGTATGTACACAGTGACTCCACCAGCAGAATAGTGAGTGCAGCTCTGGAGTATAATACAGGATGTAACTCAGGATCAGTACAGGATAAGTAATGTAATGTATGTACACAGTGACTCGGCGGCTTCTTTGTAGTGTTATAGGTTAGGGGACTATAATGGGATGTAAACTTGCAATTTATAATAAGAATAGTAGTCACTGTGTACTATATAGATGCAGCCTGGAGTATAAAGCATGGAGTTTTATTTAGATTGTCTTGGCTGTGTCCGGAGTCCGGTCTGTATGGATACATATAATCTATTCTATATATACTCGTGCGCACACACCACAGAACATGGGCCAGATTTAGAGTAGATAATGTAGATGTCCTCCTTCAGGGTTAATGTGTAAACCATAATGAAAACCTCCATTCTTTACACTGCAGGCTGCATTCAAGGAACGATGATGTGTTTCAAATGACTAAATCGCTTTTTTAAGTTGGGGATTCAGAGACCCTGTGCACTTGAAATATACGGAGCCCCCGGTACTCTTAGTTATCCAATTATTAAGGCATTGGTATCTGGTGTTGGGGTCTTCTATAGGACAGTGATTTGTTGCCCACCCCCCTCTTATAGACAATCACTGTCGGCGATGGGTAATTCTTCTCCTAGATGTTCCCAGTGAATCCTCTGTATCTTTAGGGCATTAGTAGCTGCCTGGACGCACTTGGGGTCACCAGGAGAAGACGTTGTGGGGTGTCATTGTGGCTTGTTCTATGGCTTTACCGGCCCCCTATTTCATCGTAGTGATCATGTGATGGGGTCGGGTTCACTGGAAGGTAACGCCAATACTTGGCAGACGGAGACTCGTGACTGGAAAAGTCGCCGTCTTAGAAGTTAATCAGCTTAGCTCTTCCTTACGCGATCCGCCCTCCGCGCTGGGGAGATCATGCATGCCCCGCTCCCCCTAACATCCCGCGCCCTAATCCATTAATCGTCTCATCTAATGATTGTCATGCAGGAAACCAGCGTGTGATGGGGGAGGGGAGGTGCGGGCCGCCATGTCTCCAGATATAACCTCTTCATCCCATGTTCCGTGTTGCATTTAACATGTTTTCTGTTTGTTTCACGTTTCTTTTTTTCCCGCTCTTGTAATTGTCTGTTTGATCGACTTTAGGCAGCGCGAGAAAGAGTTCCAGAATGAGCGGAGGGGTTAAGCATGTTGTGCCGGGACACTTGGGTGGCAGTCCGTCCAATAGCATTACCCGAGGAGGTTAGTAAGTGAGCTCCATGGCTACAAAGTCACGCTGCCGAAACTGCCCGAGCGCCAGAGAGAGTGAAGGTAGAGAATCCCGCCAGCAGGACGTCCACTGATGCCGCTGTTACGGTGTCTGGACCGCCCCTTAGGACCCTCTGACTGATGGCAGGGGCAACTGCTGCCGGGATTGTCCGTGATGGACTGCAGAGGGCGCTGAACGCTCGAGAAGCAATAGACATTGATGTCAATGGCAGCGCCAAGTCCTCCAGATTGTGAGCCGCTCTTCGATCTGGCGTCCAGTAGAAGCGCCCCACCCCCCCCCCCCCCCATAGTACCTTAATATACCCTAATAGGACATTTTACAGGGGCAAACGACAACTCACCCCTATAATCACAGTGTAGGAAATCCATAAATAGAAGTCGTCCTCGTATGTTAAATTAAAAATCTGATTTAGATATTTCTTAGTCTTGTCCTTTTTTTGGAAAGCTGGGTGGAAACCCTTATGGGCCACCATTACGTCTTTCCGAGGCTCCTGAATGGCAGAGATGACCTACTATGCAATGATACTTCCTTCTATTTTGTATTACTACATAATTAAGTAGGTTTACTCCTCAGGAACCCAGGAAAGCTGGGTGGCACGCCTTGTGGAATTTCCAATGGAGGCTGTATTGGTCACAAAGATATTTTTATCTGTTCCTGAGAAAGCTGGGTGACAGCCAATATGGCCACCATTAGAGCGCCAACATAGGTTGTCACCCGGCTTCCCTCTAGACAGTGTCTGGTGATACAGTAACAGGAGGTGGGGGGCATCACTGCGTAACTAGGAGAGGGCACCACATGTGGAAGCTGAAATATCGGCCATTTTGTTTGCCACCCAGCTTTCCAAGGGACAGATATTACTGAAAACTTTTTTCTTTTTCTTTAAGCCCTGGAAAGAAAAGGACGAGCCAACCAGAAACCCATGATAGTCCAGTAATTCACGCTGTAGTGCAGTGATCTGCAGTCTGTGACTACAACTCCCAGCGTGCGCTGGTTGACGCAGGCTGCAGATCATTGCAGTAGTATTTCAGATGATCATATTTTATAGATCCAGCCGGGGGGTCGGTGTTTACTGTTTTCGTCCCTGTAGTTGTCGCTGTTTTACGTTCGCCTGCGCTAACAACCAATCATTTCACCCGTAACAATCAACTCCCACATATCCCCTGACAACCGACCACATCGTCACCTCAAACCTCCATCGTCCCCTCACAGAGCCGGAAATATCCCCCCCAGTGCGATGACAGATGCCGGGGGATAACCCCTAATAGACACCACTACAGCGCACTAAGGTGTAGCACCCAGCTTTACATAGACCCTGAAAGGCTTAGACGTGTGCGGAGTGGCACTGTACATGACATGAAATAGTTGTTTGCTTAACAGGGTCTATGAAAAGCTGGGTGGGTACTTTAATGGTGGCCACTAGTGGTTGTCATCGGTTACCCGTGGCGGAAACTAAGGTAGGAACGGAAGAATAAAATAATAGAAAAAAAAAAGAATTTTATAAAATTAGAAATAATCTTTACATTTTTGTATATTCTTATAATTGACACATTCTGCAATTTTTATTTATTTTACCAGTCATGTTATTATTTCTCATTTAAGCACATTTATAATTATTGTTAATAAAATACAAAAATAATCTGTAATTAGAGATTATAATTATTATTATTGTTTTTATTATTATTATTATTGCTGTTTTATATGACGTGTTTGCCTGTCTGCGGCCCGCTCGCTTGCTTGCTGTTTTGTATGACATGTTTGCCTGTCTGCGGCCCGCTCGCTTGCTTGCTGTTTTGTATGACATGTTTGCCTGTCTGCGGCCCGCTCGCTTGCTTGCTGTTTTGTATGACATGTTTGCCTGTCTGCGGCCCGCTCGCTTGCTTGCTGTTTTGTATGACATGTTTGCCTGTCTGCGGCCCGCTCGCTTGCTTGCTGTTTTGTATGACATGTTTGCCTGTCTGCGGCCCGCTCGCTTGCTTGCTGTTTTGTATGACATGTTTGCCTGTCTGCGGCCCGCTCGCTTGCTTGCTGTTTTGTATGACATGTTTGCCTGTCTGCGGCCCGCTCGCTTGCTTGCTGTTTTGTATGACGTGTTTGCCTGTCTGCGGCCCGCTCGCTTGCTTGCTGTTTTGTATGACGTGTTTGCCTGTCTGCGGCCCGCTTGCTTGCTCGCTTGCTTGCTGTCTCTCCTGTGCTATAATCTGTAACCTTCTCCCTTTCCTTCCTCCTCCTCTGCCCAGTTCTGGGGTACAGGGATAAACTCTTCTCACAGTCACATCTCACAGCTAAGGAAAGGATACAGAATACAGGTACCTGCCCTGCCCCCTGAGCCATCACCCACCTCCATCATCATCATCATCCTGCAGACAGAGCCCCCCCCCAGTCCCGTTACCTAGATCCCAGCTATAGAGCCCCCCTCAGTCCTGTCCCCTACATCCCACAATAATAACGGGAAGGTTTATCAACCATGTCAATGATTTACAAGTTGGTGAAAATTTTGTAATTCAATTTAGATAATTTAGATACATTCTCTTCGTGGCTTAGATACATGTGCGTTTTTATTCTGCGCACATCTGTAATAATTTTGAGACCCTTCTAAGCCACGTCCCGTTTACTCCTCACGCTGCAGACCGGTTGTTGTCGGAGTAACGAGTGTTGGAAAGCGCGGGATCATTTCCTGTAATCCTTGTTACATGTTCGAAAACCGCCAGCGCAGAATTCTAATAAACGTGCCGTCAGATTTTAGAGGTTTTTTCACGTCCGTCTTCCCCCTCCCCGACATCTCCATACATTATAGATTTATCAATGTAAGAGTCGGGAAAGCTGGGTGACCACCCGTGTGTGACCTGTATTGGCGCCCGTATGGGTCACCTGGTTTTCCTTTCATCGGCCGTGTAGCAGAGTCCAGGGTCGTGTAATCCCATCCGACCCCTGTATATAGTCCTCAAGACGTCGGGCTAGTTCCTGGGAAAGCTGAGTGATGAACAATATGGCTGCAGTTACTAGAGGGGTTGTCACAAAGCTGTCTGCTCCATGTCTCATTTCTGCCATTCAGGATCCCTAGAAAGTTGTATGGTAGCCTCTGAAGGAGATGTACGAGCAGCCATGATAGTAAAAAAATCCAGAAACCGTTGACTAGAATGAGAGCAGCTCAAAAGAAAGAGCCGAGGACATATATACAGGGGGGGTGCTGAGTTATGGGTGGGGGGCTCCCCAAATAAAACACCATATATTTAGTGCAGTCTGTGTCTATGACGTTCGTCTGCTCTGTTTACCTGGCTGGCATTGCTCCCCGCTCACTGACCTGCTACCTGCTCTGGCTGCCCGGCTGGCATTGCACTGGCTCTATTGCTGGCATTGCACTGTTTTTTTTTTGCTGGCATTGCTCCCCGCTGGTTGCCCGGCTGGCATTGCACGGTCTCTTTCCTGGCATTGCTCCCCGCTGGCTGCCCGGCTGGCATTGCACGGTCTCTTTCCTGGCATTGCTCCCCGCTGGCTAGATGGCCGGCCGCAGTTCACACATGGGTTGTGCATTTTTCTTTCAGTAACTTTTCCTTCTATGTCCAGGTGTTTGGGCAAGTCTGCGCTCCAGCAATCGCCTTATCACCACTCATACGCCACTGGTTGATGTTGGCGCTCGGCTTGGGGTGAAGGACCATACCCAGTCTTACACGGACCACAATGCCCTGCAAAACCAGCTGTTGAAGCGCCAGGCTGCCCTGTATATCTTTGGAGAGAAATCTCAGTTACGGGTAAGAAGTAACGTCCCTGTGTAATCAGGACCTGATCTGTACAGACACGAGTAATGCAATTAGTAACGTCATTATTTTATAATATAAAACTTGTTTTTCATATTGCCTGCAGTGTAAAGAATGGGGGGTTATCATTGTTGGATGTCCTGGCTCCAGCCAATGTTTTTAATAAAAATCCAGTCCCTGTGGGAGTTCCCAGGCACCTTGACTCCATCAGACCCCTCACGTCGCAGTCATGCAGCCTTTCTTAAGAAAAAAGAATAATCCCTCTTACCATTTAAATTCACTTGTTTTTTTCCTATTCTGTGCAGCACTTCCCCCAACGACAGTAGGATGGCTTCTAGTTCGCTTCATCAGAATAGAATGCCAGAACTACAGTAAAGACTGACACACACACCCACAGAGCAGTAGAAAAAAAATAGGGAATGTAATTGAATTACAACGCAGCTTTGTATGTTACTCAGGACCCTTAGAAAGCTGGGTGACAACCGCTTTAAGCATTATAATAGCGACGATTATTGGTTGCCACCCATCAATTGTATATAACAGAAGAGGGCGACTCCGGTGATCGGTGGAGATGCTGAGGACGGTCTTGTGTAACCTTTGCAGCGTTCTCTCCTATGTAGCTGAGCTGTAGGTTCTGTTTGTCGCTGCCCCTTCCCCCGCACTATCAGCACATTCCCCGCATAGCAGTGGCGATCAGCGCTCCGCTTACCATTAGCCTCCACTTAAATACACAACTTGATGATCCCACGACCCGTTTTGTTAACCCGCCGAGCCTGCGGGACGTTGCTCCTCGTGTGACATTCCTCTTCCTATCTTCCTATTTTTTGGTCTCAATCCAAAAACATCAGCGGCAGAAATTCCTGAAATCGTAATAAAAAAGATTCTCCGAGAGGAACCAAATCACAAGTCCTGTTCCTGGAAAGACTGGTCCTCCGTCTCGTCATCCTGAACATGGTGGTGGCCGCTCGGCCCGGAGATAAGCGGGCAAATTATGGTCCACGCCGTATTTGCGCAATCATTTGTAACTCTTTACTCTTTTGCGCTTCTCTTGTCACTTTTTAAAACGGCAGAGAAAAGTGGGCGGGGTTTAGCAGGAGGCGGCGCAGACTTTCGCAGACCGCCATATTTACTATAATTTACGCCAGAAATATGTGTCAATTTTAGGGCAAATCTCCGCAGGTGTAGATTTCAGAAATTTAATAAGCGGCACGTGTCTCTTTAGAAGTTTGGCGCATTTTACTCCAGCGTAGTTCAGTATGGCTGGCGAATAAAAACCGCCAGTCTTAGTGAATTCCCCCCTTTGTTGTTTCAATTCGTCACTATTTTCATGGTCTCTGCTTACTGTCAGTGAATGGGAACATTCTTCACATCTAGAAGCTGAAAACCTGTCCAGATCTAATACTTCTCACAGGTGAAGGTTTGTTACAGTTGTATCCAGTCAAAACAATACTTTGTGAGCCGAACAGCCTGGACTCTAGACTGATACATTTTACCTGCACTGATACATTGTCACAAACTATCACGACAGTAGAGAGATTTGTGCATCTGGTATGTTCATTTCACAGAGGATTAGTTAGACTGGATACAATTGTAACAAACCCTCAGCTGGGAGAAGTATCAGATCTCTGCAGGATCTCCGCTTCTAAACGTAAACCGATGTTTTCGCTCAATGACAGCAAACACAGATCTTAAAAATGGCAAGGAATTTAAACACAGAGTCTATGAAAAAGTTGCAGGACTTTGAAGCCGTAATCTGGGGTCATCAGTGACTCGCGGCCCCACTATCGGGGGTCCTGTCCCCAAGGAGGGTGATTACCTTTATCGCTTTATTATAATAAACAAGGATATAATCACCCGGCAGCCGGCGTCCAATCATAATTCACAGCGCAGCTCCTGGCATCTCTCCACGGCCACGACCCTCGCGCCGTTCCTGTGTGTCGTGTATAATGCAGTGATGTAAACCAGCTCTGGCACCGCGGCCTTTCCGGCACCTTACTGACATTCATTAAGTGATGATCCCTGTTTGTTAGGGAAACCACGTCCGTTCTGACAGCAAGCGGTCGTTATATAGATCGTCTTTGTGGAACCGTTCTGTATCTAGACAGGAAGCAGCGCAGTATATAGACGCCAGTCAGAACTTTATAAAGATGGCGGAGGGATCGTGTAACCGCGCTGCACATTATGCTGATCACCTATGTAAACAGACGGACAATTAGCGCCATAACCAGAACAGTGACCTGCTCTCTGCTAATAGGAGACTGCTTTAGATGTGACTAGAGCATTATACGCAAAATTAACGGTTTGTCAGGTTCAGCTCTGCTACATTTCTACACTCTTATCACATAAATGATTGTGTCTCAGTACTGCAGCTGCATAGGGTTGCAGGGTGGCGTACTGGGTTGCAGGGTGGCGTACTGGGTTGCAGGGTGGCGTACTGGGTTGCAGGGTGGCGTACTGGGTTGCAGGGTGGCGTACTGGGTTGCAGGGTGGCGTACTGGGTTGCAGGGTGGCGTACTGGGTTGCAGGGTGGCGTACTGGGTTGCAGGGTGGCGTACTGGTTTGCAGGGTGGCGTACTGGTTTGCAGGGTGGCATACTAGGTTGCAGGGTGGCGTACTGGGTTGCAGGGTGGCATAGTGGGTTGCAGGGTGGTGCCATGTGATGCCAGCCCTTCTGTATAATGAACTTTACATTTCTTCTTCCCTCAGGGCTTTAAATTCGACTTTGCTCTGAATTGTGAATTTGTACCCGTTGAGTTTGGGGACAACCGTCAAGTGAAAGCAAGTTTTAAGAAGTTAATGAGAGCCTGTGTGCCCAGCAGCGTGCCAGGAGACTCAGACGCCACTTTCTTCAAGTCACTGGGAGACTCTGAATGGTTCCTGCAGGTGATCTTTATTGCTGTGGTCATGTCCCCTGAATGAAGTCTGGTATTAATACTGTATAATATGTATTTATATTCTGTGTATGTAACCTGTCCACCATGCTGTACCTTCCCACATCTCTTCTCTCCTCCCTGGATACTTGCTAGGAGACTCAGTGGTCCCTCCTTGTTATTTTCATGCTGTATACAGATCACCTGCATATCTACGCTGTCCTTTATATATAGGATGTATTTATATTCTGTGCATGTAAGTTTTCCACCATGCTGCACCCTCCAACATTTCTTCTTTCATGTTCTATTCTACCTGTGCTATCTATTCAGCTAATGATCTAAATCACAACCTCTTCTTCCCATCCCCTGAGACTTCTCTCATGCTGCACCTGTACCGCCCTACAGCAAAGAGAGATTTCATGGTGAATTTTTACAAGTGACTGTCTAATAATCCGGCACCTGTCCGGTCCTATCGATGGCGGATTATTGGAATTCTCACGTGCTGGGTGTTTATTCCACAGATACACAGAATAATCCAGCTGTCGGTTATCGTATCTGAGCTCCTGGAAAGTGGCTCCTCTGTGATGCTGAGTCTGGAGGACGGATGGGATATCACCACCCAGGTAAACCAGGACGCGGTCCCTACACAAACCCTCTGGGAAAGCTGGGTGATAATAATCCGGAGGGCCACCATTACTACCAACACTTTGAGACCTGAAGCCAAATTTTACTAGTTGGGTAGCAATAGAGAGTCCGGGGAATTATCACCGTAAACTTGTCAGATTTGCCATTCAGGTGTCTAGGAAAGCTGAGTGTGCACCCCGGTCGCAGCTGAATTTGGGCTGTCACCCAGCTTTCTCAGGGACAGATACAAACTTTTATTTTTTTGCCGTTTAAGTTCTATCTGTTTCTGGGACAGCCAGGCGACCGCTCACAAGGAATTCTCACCCAACTTTCTTGAGACCTGAAGAGAAATCTGCCGAGTTACGCAGCAATACAGGGGCAGGGGACGTCACTGTGCAGGACGGCAGATCTGCCACTCAGGTGTTTAGGAAAACTGAATGAACTCCTAGTAGACGGAAGAACAGATATAACGAAGACATGGCAGAAAAGCGTTCTCTCTTTCCGGGAAAGCTGAGTGAAAACCAATATGGCCGCCGTCTGCTTTTGAGGGGAGTATGACTGTAATTAGCCAGGTCGCTATCTCGGTGTCTAATTACGGCGAGTGACAACCCCTGTGGGAGCGGATATGGCAGCCTCTTTTGTTACCACCCAGCTTTCCCAAGGAATGAGAAGTAAGAAATGTCTGAATTCTGTACAATATGAGGAGGGGGAGGAGACGGCGGGATTTTTACTTATCTACTTGGTGGTTCTCGTAGGTCATCGCCCTGGTGCAGCTCCTCGGGGACCCGTTTTACCGCACTCTGGACGGTTTCCGTATGTTGATAGAGAAGGAGTGGCTTTCATTCGGCCATAAGTTCAGCCAGCGCAGCAGCCTGACGCTCAGCAGCCAAGGCAGCGGATTTGTACCCATCTTTCTTCAGTTCCTGGACTGCGTCCATCAGGTAGTAGTGGTGAATTCTGGGAGTTTTAGCACCGGGTCGGTATACAGTGTCGTGTTACTTATCTGTATCAACATCATGTTTTATCCTCTAGTCGCATCCAAAGCTGCATTCACAATTCTTCTGATTTTCCTGTTCTTATCTCACCACTGGTTCTGTGTCTGTACCGCACCGGCTCTGCTGTGGAGCACTATGGGAGATGTAGTCCCATAAAGAAGTAACTACATCTCTTAGAATGCAATGCAGCAGAGTCCATTGCATTGCAATTGTCCCCCCACCTGCTCTATAGCGGTTCAGTCATAACATTGCACTTGATATAGGAGACTTGTTATGGTCCCCGGTCAGAGACCCCCGTGGCCCGGCACATGTGGAACTTATTATCAGCGTCTTGTTACTTTGTACACGTCCATACGTTCCCGCTCTCCTGGCGGCGGCTGCAGGTTTGTGGTGACAGATCCGTATCCACACGACAGGCCGCCGAGTTATAAATATCCTTGTCAGGAATTCTGCGAGCCGCTCCGGCATGAGATCTATAATCTCCTAGAACTGTTTATAATCCTTGTAATATAATAATGAGGAGGACGATCCGCAGGTGTCACAAAACTGCTCCAGGATCCCAACAACTGACACTAAACCCTGAGCTTCTGTGTTCAAATGTAAACTATTGTTCCCTGTTATCAGCCCTCTCAGATAAAGGTGACAATCACCAATGGCCACGATTACACTGGTTGTGATCGGTCTATCCGCGGCCCATGAATAGTCTATTCATCTTCCTGTGTGTCAGTCATCACTGCAGTTCTTGCATTCTATTGATGAATCTAGTCGGTCAGAATGAGAGAGTGCAGGACCCTCTCCGACTGAGCAGGAGCTCTGGATTCAGGACAAAGTGTACACTGGTTACAGAGCGGAGGGTGGTGGATTGGAAGGTCACGTGGCACTCAATGCCAAGCAGCAGCTGCAAAAGCAAATATAAGAAAAAGAGAGATATAAACCTGTGATTGGGATGTGATACTGCCCCCTATAGACCCTATGTAAGGCCTCACCTATGTGAAGAAGTTTTGGGCACAAGTGTTTATGTGACTCTATACGGAACTGTGATTTTCCTCCTGGCTCATTGCCCCCACATGTGCCCGTATCCCACCACGAGACCATCTCGCCATACAAGTAAACAGCACGATGTCACTGCCAGGAGGGAGACGCTCATAGACTTGTTTATGCCAAATTTTCCAGGTGTCAGCTGAAGCCAAAAACATGTAAAAACCTCCATTGTGTTACTTTATCTTCTAAGAACAACATCTGCGCGGACTGAAGAACTTGTGATGTCATCATTCTGCCGCTCCTGGGTTGCGGGATCGGTCAGGTTTTCCGGGGCACAGACGCTCAGGACACTTTATTGGCGCCTCGTACCTGTCCGATCATCCACAAGGAGTGGAATTCCCGTAAATTCTCTTGGGAAATGACATTGTGTTTAAATTCCTCACCATTTTCAAAATCTATGCTTGCTGTCAATGTCTGGAAACCCCCTACTATCACAGCTGAGGGTTTGTTACAGTATATCATCTAAACACAGCAGCAGCAGTGTAGCCAAGTATTAACCTGTCTATTCACTGACTGCAAGCAAGTTTGAAATCCCTGTATCCCCTCTAGACAATCTTCTGAGGTAAATGCAGCTCATGTCTCTCTCCTGTCCTAATATTTTCCTACATTGTATAAGTGCAGTCTAAATTTATTAGTCTGGAGTCCATGCTGTACAGCTCACTGGCAGATTGTCTAGACCGGATACAATTGTAACAAAACCTTCAGCTGTGTGATTAGGACAGCAAGCAGAGATCTTGAAAATGGTGAAGAATTGCAACACAAGTTATATTAGAAGGTTGCAGAACTGTTTATTACATAATGATTGTGGTTCTAGAAACGCTTCCTGGCGCTGCGTCCTCCCGTCAGACACACGACGTGTCACACAGTCCCCGTAACCGTTCACCGCTCGCCGCCAGCGGCCGATAAACACGCGCGTAACCTGTCCGGCCCTAACAGCGTCTCGTTTTCTGTTTTCCAGATACACAATCAATATCCCACAGAGTTCGAGTTCAACCGTTACTATCTGAAGTTCCTGGCGTTTCATCACGTCTCCAATCGCTTCAAGACCTTCCTGCTGGACTCGGAGTACGAGCGGCTGGAGCACGGTATGTGACGCGACAACCCCCTCCCCCACCATTCCGGCAAGAATCTCAATAATTAGTCATGTTTAGGGAAGTGAAGGTCGATGATCCGGGGAAGTATGAGAGGAACGCGCAGAAGACGTGATGTGTCCGCTCCATCATAACTCACCGATGAGGCGGAAGCCCCCTCCCCCCGCGCATTGTAATCTGGGGGGGCACTTACTAATGACAAGCGAAGGCTGCCGGCCGCATTGTATAAAACATGGCGCTTGTTCCGTCCGAGACCTTTATTGATAAAGGGCCACAAATGACACCGGCTGAACTGATAAAAGGGGCGTGGCTTTCACAATTTATTGCCGGTTCCTCACACTGACGGAGTGCAACGCCAGGTTCAGTAACGAGCGCCTCGGGGGAGACGGCGGGAGCCGCGCTGCAAAATCTGGTGGATATTCGTGATTGTTACTCGTTACTTTTTAGTAATTGGTTGGATACGTG
The DNA here is from genome assembly GCF_050947455.1 of Rhinoderma darwinii. Lineage (NCBI taxonomy): Eukaryota > Metazoa > Chordata > Amphibia > Anura > Rhinodermatidae > Rhinoderma > Rhinoderma darwinii. The sequence continues at coordinate 73,961,580 of NC_134695.1, forward strand.
TTTCAAAGTATCAACAGATGTAACAATTCTCAGTAATGATCCGACCGGTAACTGTCGTAAATAAAGACAAACGCTGCAAAAACACGCAACGATTTATGTAAATGAAGCTCAACCATCGTACGTGGAAAAGTTCTGCAAACTTCTGATAGACTTTATATTTCAGTTCTTCGCCATTTACGATCTCTGCTTGCTGTCAGTGAGTGGGAAAATATTTGGTTAAATCCAGAGGCTGAGAACCTGGACAGATCTAATACTTCTCACAGCTGATGGTTTGTGACAATTGTATCCAGTCTAGACAATTTTTTCTGATATTATTGCGGATTGTCTAGACTGGATACAAGTGTAACGAACCCTCACCTGGGAGAAGTATGCGTTCTGGACAGGTTTTCAGCCTCCACTAACCGCAAGCAGAGAATGTTATCCACTGACAGCAAGCAGAGATCCTGAAAGGGTTAAGAAGTGAAATATACATTTTATTAGAAAGTGGCAGAACTTTTCATTGTACAGAATGCTGGATGACCTCTTGATGACACCCCTGTCTTCTTCTATGGGGGCCCCTCATGTCATCGCAGCCTCGTCCTCCTCATCCCCTCCGCTGTAAGGTCTTTGTTTTGTTGTAGGAACGTTATTTGAAGATAAAGGAGACAAGCACACAAGGAAGGGAATCTGCATCTGGGAATACGTGGAGAGGACGCACAGGAAGAGCCCCGTCTTCTTCAACTATCTCTACGCTCCATCAGAAGTGGAGGTACAAGAGACAAATGAGGCGCTGGGCACGTCCTGCCTCCAACCTCTCCACCTCAATTACCCCCCCCCCCCCCCTCATCTCTTCCAGCCATTGAAACCAAGTGCCAACATCTCCACCTTGAGGAAGTGGGAGTATTACACCGAGGAGACCCTGGCCTCGGGGCCTTCCTATGACTGGACGACTGTGACGTCTCGGGGGAACTCGTCTGAGGAGCAGGTGGAGGAGACGTCTCCGCAGGGAAAGAGGAAAGTCGTGTGGCCGTGTTACGACAATGTGGCCAAGGTGCAGCCGGACGCCATCACGCACCTGATGAGTGTAAGCTCTTGTGACCCCTCCACCCCCCCCCCCTCTGTTGTTTCTCTCGAGCTTTGTTATTGGATATATTGATGACGCATCTTCAGGTATTGACCTGAGAACTGGTTGACTCTGCGCAGCGTGTGACCCCATCCTCTGTATTGTGTCGTCCCGGGACAAGTAACAAAAAAACCGGAGATTAATTGTCCCTGTAAAGTTTACGCCTAATTGATGTGTTCCCAAGCAATTTCCTCCTCAAGTGTCCCCTAATCTGGAGGCTGCGGTCACATGATCCGCGGCTCGCCGGTCCAGGGCTGAGACCTTTGTCTTGGAGGAAACTTCAGATGGCCACGAAATACAAAGCGCTGCGGAGGCTCATTGTGACATCGTGGTGTATACGTGGCGACCGCTCACCTGCGATGTCTGCACAAATAACAATTCCCCAAACACTTCATATCAGAATGTGTCTGCTGATAGACCTACTGAATCCCCCGCACCATGCAGTCCTATGTAACATCACAGTGATCACTGAATGCAGATGTAGATGTTACCTGCAGTCCTATGTAACACTACAGATAACACAGTGATAACTCTCTGAGTACAGATAATGTAGTAGTGTTACCTGCAGTCCTATGTAACAACACAGATAACACAGTGATAACTCTGAGTACAGATAATGTAGTAGTGTTACCTGCAGTCCTATGTAACAACACAGATAACACAGTGATAACTCTCAGTACAGATAATGTAGTAGATGTTACCTGCAGTCCTATGTTACACCACAGATAATGTAGTAGTGTAATCTGCAGTCCTATGTAACCCCACAGATAACAGTGATAACTCTCTGATTACAGATAATGTAGTAGTGTTACCTGCAGTCCTATGTAACACACAGATAACACTGATAACTCTCGGATTACAGATAATGTAGTAGATGTTACCTGCAGTCCTATGTAACACACAGATAACACTGATAACTCTCTGATTACAGACAATGTAGTAGATGTTACCTGCAGTCCTATGTAACGCCAAACGCCATGCGGAGAACACAAAGTTTCTAATCAAGATTTTTTGCAAAGTTGCTTCATTTTTTATTTTGGATACATTGGAGCAATACGAAACATTTAGTTGCAAAAGTCTACACACCCTTTTATGCAAATCTACAAGCTCATAATGTAACAGTAATTTGCGCTGTGCTCCGCCCACATCTTTAAGTCGATCTCCAGGTGAAGAATTACGACTGCCCTGTAAAATCACAAACTAATGGAAACCCCTCACCCTGCCGCCCCCAAATCCATAAAGCAGAGCGTTCCTGTGAGGGGTTCCTGCCAACTAGGACGGGGCAATCAGTAATCATTCATTTACCAGCTGGAGAAAACATGGCGACCGCATCACAGGTATCGCCTTTCCCACCTTCTATCCCTGAGGACGGTGCACTAAATGCTGCTCCATCAGTCCCCCCTCATGTTTTTCCATTTCTTGAGAAGTTTTTACAACTGCAAACAAACCCTTTTGTGTCCGTCTCCTCCTTTCCTACATCTCAAGAATGTGTCTGAATTACGTTCCCATCTAGATGTCAGGACAATAGGTCGAGTAAAGGACGCGGCGCTGCGCTGCGGTGAGCGGTCTCCCCGTAAATGATTCCTTTCATTGCCCCCCGGTAAGAGGCAAATCAAATGAATGTTAATTTTGGCTGGAGTCGCAGCTCGTGACATCTGAAGGTTCTCCAGTCCATAAAGAAGAACACGTGACCTCCTGTATATTATGAGCTGATATTAAGAATATTATGCCCCCCCCCCCCCCCCTCCCCTGCAGGAAATCGAGAGGCTGGAGAGTGCGCTGAACCAGAGCGCGGAGCGGTGGCAGCTTCTGTGGGAGAAGGCGAAGGCGAAACTTAAGGAGGACACACAGATGGAAAATGTAAATATCAGGAGGGGGGACGGGGGCTAAAAATCCTTGGGGGCGCTGCGTCGTCTACATGGAATAAAATGATACTTTGTTTTTTATTATTAGATATTTTTTATTTTTCATATTACATTTTTATTTCCATTTTTTTTACTTTATTGAATTTTTTTGCCGTAATTTTCAACTTTTTTTGTGCAATTACAAATGTCATCTTCATTTAAATTCTATGGCGCTTACATTTAATTGTCTTAACGTGAACAATCTGTTTTTGTTTTTTATGTAAAATGCTCCAAAATTCTGCACTGAATATTTTCTCTGTATAGTGTCTGTAGGGGATGTGGAGCTCCAAAATTAAATGAAGCAACTCAGGCCGCCTGCGGTCACCACTAGGGGGAGCTCAGGAGCTTTATACATACAGTTATACATTAAACTCAATATTGACACCGTATGCAGTGAGCTCCCCCTAGTGGTGGCTATAGGCAGGCAGAATGTTATCATTTAAAGGGGTGGTCCAGAACAGCGCCACCGTTGTCTATGGGTTGTGTGTGGTGTTACAGTTTAGCCCCCTTGAAGTAAATGGAGCTGAGCTTCAATACCACACTCAGCCTATGAACAGCATGAACTATGCAGGGGATTTGGAGCTTTGTATCAGAAAAACTGAGCTTTGCTGCTATAAAGATGTAATAAAAAATGAATCCGCTCCAAATGTTGGACCTAAAGATGACATGATGATAAAGGGTGGACATTCACTTTAAATAGACATTTTTGGAGCGGTTTTTCTATGGACACTAAAAAACCGCACCCTTTTTACGCAGCGTTTTTTTAAATGCCCCGCCTGAACTAAACGCAGTTTTTCCCATTGATTTCAATGGGCAGATGTTTGTAGGCGGTCGGCTACCATTTTTTCAGGCGTATCTCGAGGCATTTAGCTCCCTATATACGCCTGAAAACACTGCGTGTGAACGTACCATAACCGTGTGCGCAGGAGCCGGGAGCCTTCACGTGGCGGTTTCTCCCGCTCGCTTCTTGGCTCTGGTCACTGACGTTCTCTCTTTTCTGTGTTGTTGGTTTATAGAGGAGCCCGACCAGCCTGATGTCCGCCAACCTGCAGTCCTATCAGAAGACCTCCATGGTGCATCTTCCAGACAGCGGTTTAGGACACGACCAGAACATCACATCTTCACCCTCCAATGGGGTGGACCGGAGATCGGCAACGCTATACAATCATTTTACCTCCAAGAATGAAGAGAACAGGTGCGCAAATCCCCGACATCAAGCAGAATATTCACCTGTAACAATCAGGTCCCGGCTCCAACCGGGAAACGTCGGCGAGGAGTCTGGACCTCGTCTCCATGTTTCTTCCCACGCTCCAAAAATGGATTCCTTGCCGGGTTTTCCATCCCTGTGTGAAGGGTTATCTCCATCTTATAAAGTGATTGCTGCTTTCTGATTGGTGTATGGGTTGGAGGGGCTGCAGTTCTCGTACAGTGCTGCGTCTTCTTCCCTGCACAGCGGAGCTGCCGGCTACACAGGGATCTGCAGCGCGGCCGAATATGCACGGAGGCCGCCTCGTTCTCAGGATCAGGGGGTTCCAGAGGTCGGACCCCCCACTGATCAGAAACTGATGGCATATCCTGTCCATATTCTCTCTCTTTATAAGATGGGAAGATCCACCTTTTATATATCATTGAGACATGTCAGAAAACGTCATCTTCTCCCGGCGCCTTCATCTTCTCCCGGCGCCTTCATCTTCTCCCGGCGCCTTCATCTTCTCCCGGCGCCTTCATCTTCTCCCGGCGCCTTCATCTTCTCCCGGCGCCTTCATCTTCTCCCGGCGCCTTCATCTTCTCCCGGCGCCTTCATCTTCTCCCGGCGCCTTCATCTTCTCCCGGCGCCTTCATCTTCTCCCGGCGCCTTCATCTTCTCCCGGCGCCTTCATCTTCTCCCGGCGCCTTCATCTTCTCCCGGCGCCTTCATCTTCTCCCGGCGCCGTCATCTTCTCCCGGCGCCTTCATCTTCTCCCGGCGCCTTCATCTTCTCCCGGCGCCTTCATCTTCTCCCGGCGCCTTCATCTTCTCCCGGCGCCTTCATCTTCTCCCGGCGCCTTCATCTTCTCCCGGCGCCTTCATCTTCAGACTCTGAGCTCATTCTATGTCCGAGTCTGTCGTGGAAATATCCCATTCACTGCAATAAGGCTGAAACCCATCCTAATACTTCTCACAGCTGAGGGTTTGTTTTGATTGTATCCAATCTAGATAATCCTCTATGAGCTAAACACATTCATATAATAAATCTCACTCCTGTGCTGACAGTTTGTTACAATGTATCAGTGCAGGTAAAATGTATCAACCTGGAGTCCAGACTGTTTAGATCACAGAGGATTGTTTAGACTGGATACAAATGTAGCAAACCCTCAGCTGTGAGAACTATTAGGACTGTACATGTTTTTAGATTCTGAATGTAGACAAGAATGTTCCTATTCACTGACAGCAAGCAGGGATCCTAAAAATAGTGTTTAAGCAAGGTCTTTTAAAAAAAATAACTCTATAGTTTGATAACTTTTGCAGATTTGTTGACATTATCCTGGGATCCTCTTTGCCGTGTATGAACCTCCAGATATATTGTGTTCGGTGCTCCCGCTGCAGGAGAGGCGCCCGCGTTGTACAGTTGTCTAGAATACGGAACTGTCTCCCTGCGGCCTCTGCGGCACATTTAAGCTTCAGGTGGCAGCGCCAATCATGATATAACTGGAGGAACTCTTATGCCAAATGCCTGAGAGCCTCCCTGGGGCTGCGGCCGCCGTCCGCTCCCAGTATCACTCTGCAGACTATCGCTCTGTCTCATCAATGGGCTGTGAGTACATTGATATTGCAACCTCAGACTGTCTCTTCATCCCCTGCAGGTCATTTGAAGGCATCTTGTATAAGAGAGGGGCGCTACTGAAGGGTTGGAAGCCACGCTGGTTCGTACTTGATGTCACCAAGCACCAGGTAATACAGACACGCTATTGTATTTGCTTCCAGCCAGGTCACAGGCAACGTCCTAGCCGCACTGTGGCCCATTGATGCAATGGTTGAGGGCCGCTGGGGCTGTGAATGGCCACGCTACAAGCAGCGCAAGAGGAAACAGAGTCCGAGTCTCCTCCAATAATTATATTCTGGATAGAAAATCAATTTACACATGAAACATAAGAATCGCTCAGACCCCAAAATCAAGAGTCTCCAAAACCGGATATTCTCACTTTTTGTGTGAAGTTTTTTTTTTTTTTATCTGTGTTCATAAAGTTCAGCGTTCCTGAAGTTCACTGCAGCTCTGTCGTTTCAATGTCTCTAATAAAACTTGGCAGTCGTGACCTTTCTGTTACTGGATGTTCTCTGTGGGATGGATGAATTCGAGGCCTTTTACTCACTGCGCTTTTCTTCCTTCCTTACAGCTCCGATACTACGACTCCGGGGAAGACGCCAGCTGTAAGGGACACATAGACCTCGCAGATGTGGAGACTGTGGTGCCTGCTGCGCCAACCATAGGAGTGCCAAAGCACGCGAGCGACAGAGCTTTCTTCGATGTAAGTAATGAATCTAATAAGTGATGGATACAGTGATAACTGTATCCATTGTAGACAATACTCTGTAAACTAAACCGCCTGGACTCCAGACTGATACATTTTACCTGCACTGATACATTGTAACAAACTATCAGGGCAGGAGAGAGATTTGTGCTTCTGATGTGTTCATCTCACAGAGGATTGTCTGGACTGGATACAATTGTGACAAACCCTCAGCTGTGTGAGCAGGACTAGATTTTGAGCCTTTGAACGTTAAACATGTTGTCATTCACTGACCGCAAGCTGAGATCTTGTGTATATAGTGATAAATTGACACAAAAGCTATTAGAGAATTGCAGAACTTTTCATTACACTGATTACAATATACAATACTGGGCAATCCCTTTAATTTGCCGTTTCTTATCCCGCTCGACCACGTTATAAATCACTTTCCATATGTTTTCCTGACGATTGTAACATGAGCTTGACGAGGCGAAAATATGTGAGAATGAGAATAGAAATGCAGCGCTGAGATCAATTACCGTCCCCAAAACAGAGACAAACTGACAAATGTGAAGCAGAATCCTCCGCGCCGGCCGCCCTGCAGAGAATAACAAACCCGTTATAACACGGAGGAGGGGAACCGCCACTCACCGCTCCGCGACCTTTATAAACGACGTGGTCTGGACCGTATGACCAGAGATTCTCCACGATGTCCCTTTTCATGACCTTCAGTCTTCCCAAATCTTATCCCTGCGATCGTCTCTGTCCATTTTGCAGCTTGTCCTCTGTTCCCTTCAATTCTTCCGAGCAGAGTTGTCTAATCTAATGAGCCACGTCTTCTCGTAATATGTCCAGGATAAAATATGACTGATAGTTTGTTCTTCTAGTGGGAGATAGAGATGATTGAATATTAAACTTACGGCCACAATAGGGGTGAATTGAATTTAGGGAGTTTTTTCAGCTTCAGGGACAGACTAAGTAGCTGATTGATGCTGGGACTTCTTACTAGGATAGGGGGAGAGAGAGCTGCATCATGCGGTGTCTGGACACAGAGCTGTTCACCCATCTGCTGCAGAGTAGTACCTATAATCATTACCTGCAGTTTGTGTGTTTATCACCCCTGTACCTGTCATGTGCTGCTGGTAACAGACTAGGATTTTGGGGACTGATGAACATGAAGGCAGGGAAGATGGGGGGGAGGTAGTTGGTTGCACCTTCCACAGGACGGCACATTACTCTGCATGCGGCCCATCAACTGTGGTGAACTTTTATGTTACATTCCGGAACATTCCGTGCTCATCTTTCCTGCCCGGTCGGCGGCCGAGACAAACAAGTTCACAGCGGACAGTCTCCTAGTATGGACACAAGAAGGATGTAAAGCAAAAGGCAATGTTACTGTGTAATTAGAAGCAGAGAATAAAAAAATACATTCCTTCTGGATGCCGACATGTTATAGCTCCTTTCCAGATGCCATCTGGAACCTGGAGAACCGTTGGGTGGGGCCGAAAATTCCAGCCCACGACATCATCGTCCGCTCGGGAGAAAGCAGAAATAGAACCGTGACTATAGAAACAGCGTGTTATACACAATGCGAGGGGTCACGTGACCATTGTACACAACCAATGTCACGTCCCGACAGACAGAGATAGAGAATTTGGGGTTCCTAATTGGAATGTACTTGATCCACAGATGCTAAATATGACATCACCTGTTATTTAAAGGGAACCTGTCACCAGGACAGATACTTGTACATAAGGGCATGTAACACATTACATAATAACCCTGAACTCCCACTAAACGACCTCCTGTAGTAACCAATAGGGGGGCAGGAAACTAGTTTCTGACACATGCCCCTCCCCATTCAACAGGAACAAGACTGGTCACATGACGCACTAATCTGCAGCGCTAACTTCCAGAAACATGACGAGTTGCAAGGGCAGAGCTCACTATTCTGGGTCCCGGTTAATCATTTTAGGGGCTGCTACCCAGATGTAGTTCATTTTTCCAAGGACCTCATAGAAATGGCTGCTGACTTTGTGATAGGGGCCCTTTAAGAAAATCTATCCCTGAAGTGAAGCTTAAATACCTGAGATATAAAAATGACAAATACACAAATGTAGCATTCAGCACTTATTTCCAGCATTTTGAACAAAAAGTATTCAGGGTCTGGATGTGTTGCCTTTCTTAGGAGTAGAAGCAGAAGCTAGCTACTTCCTCCCTCACTACTGAACTACACTTCCCAGCATTCTTTGTTTTTTGATTAGGCTGTATATGAGGGTGTAGGCTCTGACCTATCTGACATTCCTGATGGCTATATAATATTTTGGCATGTGAATGGAAAGAATCTCTACTGTGATTTACTTCTTAGCAGAGCTGAGCAGGAAGGGGGTGACCAGGTGACAGAGACGCAAACTCCCACCCCTAAATATGACTGCAATTTATTAATATACAGGATATAGCTGCCTGAAAGTAACCATTACTAGTCGTATAAGGCCTCAAGGGGCAAATATCTGTCACTCGGTCACCCAGAGGCTCCTCCCCTCTATACCTTAAAGTAAGACTTTACATTTGCAGCGTTAGCCAAGACGCATTAATGCCAGGTTACATCTCCTAATTCTCTCCTTCCAGGTAAAAACCAGCAAGCGAGTGTACAATTTCTGCGCTCAGGATACACAGAGTGCCCAGCAGTGGATGGACAAGATACAGAGCTGTATATCTGACGCCTAGAAGCCCACCCACAGGAGTCGGCGGCACACGGGATGCCATTGGCCATATCTCCTCTTTATAGGAAGGACTGTCTTGGGGTTTTTTGGGGGTATTTTTGTTGTATATGTTTAAATGCCCCTCCCTTTCAGCCAGCTGACACCGTGGCAGCTGAGTCCTGTGCCGCAGCAATGCATTCTTACGCCACTTGGCGACTATTTTTCCGTTGGCGCCCCCTAACGGAGGTGTTTTTGGAATCTTGAACCATTTTTTTATTATTTTTTTAAACCGAGTAATTCTTATGCAGCTAAACCGAAACATTCCTAAAAATGTTTACTACAATAGGGAGGCGGGGCCAGAAGCGGAGATTAGGGGCGGAGCAAGCGGTAAGTCTGAGCGATTCAGGCCGAGCAGTTTACAGAACCCTGTACAGTTTGATATTTTTCCTCCTGTGAATGACATTTGCGCAGTATTTGGCCTCGTGTGTAGTCTCTATAGTGCGGTGCTTTTTATTCTTCTTGTATGGTGGTCGCAGTAGGACAGGGTGACGCACCCGCGCAACACTCCAAGGAGGGCGGAGCCCAGGATATCAGCCGCAGGGGGCGGGGCTAGCCCTCCTTATTGTACATAGATAAATGCACTACACATCGTATGCAAAGCACATGCACTTAAAGCTACAGGAAGGGCGTAATGAAGGAGCGTTCTGAGTCCGCCATGTACATAGTATGTCAGACACGGTCACTGGACACCCCACAGGCATTCCTCAAACAAGGTTTTTAACCACCCCCTTATTTTCTGTGTGTTTAGGCCCCCACCCCACAAAAAAAAGGATAAAATCCTCTGACCACTTGTGATATATTTTGGGGTAATTAGATTTTAAGCTGTTAATATGTTGATCTTTATGACCAGGTTTGTACTGTATATAAATAATTTTTGTATCTTCTGTCTGCTGCGACGCGTGTAAATTTACCTTCTCCTGCAGAAACCGCCATAAACGACTTCACCTCGGCCGGAACGGAGTCACAAAGAACCGAACCGATCCCTCATTTCACCCTGAAATCCAAAAAACTTCTGTCAAAAATTCTCTTCATCCGTCTCTTAGTTTGATCAGTTGCTGGGAAAGTTGAGTGACAACCAATATGGCTGCCATTACAGCTCCATTATGGGATGTCACCCAGCTTTCCCAGGCCTCTGAGCAACAAATCTGCCTATTTATGTGGCAATACAACCCCCAGCTCCCTGGTTGCTGCATAACGAGGCAGTTCTGTCTCCTGGGAAAGCTGGGTGACCGCCCCTATGGGAGCTGTAATCGAAGCCATATTAGTTATTACCCAGCTTTCCCAGATATAGATATAACTAAGGACCAGCTGAGTAGAATTCTTTTACGAGCGAGGGACTTACAAAACATTTCCAGTAAGTGTATTTTAGGGGAAAATGTTTTTAGAATGAATTTCTGACCACGTGAACTGGTGTCGTCTTCACCGCACAGTGCCAAAACCACAACTATAAATATCGACTTATGTAATAAACTTGAACGCCTCTGCTCAGTAGGAGATATCTATTTGTATTGGTTCTCCCCTCCCCCACCCGTGTCAGCTTTTTGTATCCCTCTGTAAGCGGTCACACGTGTGGCTGCCCCTTTGCACAGTTGTGTCATTTTGTATATGATTTTTCCTTTGTACGATAAAGGTTTCCTGGTCCATCAGACTCTGCGTCTAGAAACAAATGTAAAACTTTATTTTTTAACTCGTTTTAACACTTTTTGTGGCTTTGTTACGCCGTGTACGTCAGACATCTTGTAATAACTGCCCAGTTAAGGGCTGTAAATAAATCTTATATGCAGTACACACAGAGCGAAGCGTCACCGGAGTCTTTTATTGAGTCAAAAATTATCAAACAGTTGCATCTTTAACTTTTTCTGAGCAGGAAAAATTTCAGGGACAAACCTGCCACCAATAGGACATGTCCCCTTTAAATTAAATCATCTATATACCCTCCAAATTAAGCTGAGATACAGAGTACCACTGAATGGCCCTCAAAGGATCGGAGGCTCAGAACAAGTGAGTACAGAATCCTCCTGACGGATGCAGTTCTATTTTATGGGGCTAGATGTATCTGGGGTCACATGACCGATTTCAACGAAAAATGTATCATTGGGTTCCGATAATAAATGATTTTGCTCCTCTCCATATGGCAAACTCTCCTTGTTTCTTAGTCTGCACAGTACGTGACTTGTTACAGCAGCAGTTTGTGCTCCGGAGCTGAATCCTCTATTTTGATAGGAAGCATTGTCGGCCATCTTGCTGGCTGTAGGAAGCTATTTGGTCACCCAGTCACTGAGCATGCAAATCTGTCCATCTTGTGTGTTATTCACAGGGTAGGACTATGGGAGTAAAACACAAATAGGCATTTTTGCACTGGTATAAAAGCCACATGACAGCCCACGTGCACCCAGACAACTACCCATAAAACCATTGCATAAGGACGCCCCTAATACAAACATAGAGCAGAAAACGAACCCCAAACCATGAAGTGATAAAGGATTGTAGACGTATTGGACACCGCGCCAACCAGGACCCCCAAGTTACCTCTTCATTATATTATATAGGAAATATGAAGTCACCGATGCAATTGAGAAATTCCTTTCAAGAGAATGAGATTGCAGATGAGTAAAACTTCATTTCTATAAAGGATTTTCAGATTACAATTATAAACTGGATCCAGAAAGCCGAAGAATTTAGGAAAATCCCGCAGTCTTAACCCTGTTATTCCACCAGTGTCAGGAGATGAGGTTTGTGCAATGGAGGACGGCACCTTCCAGTGGGGTTTTAATTGAAGACACATGACAATGTGGTGACTTACAAGGATGAGAATTTGAGGCACATGGAGGAATGCTGCTCCGCATGGTATTAATACTGCGGTGCCGGTGAGTATGGCGCCACATTCCTGGGGACCGTATGGAAGAGCATTGTGAACATAAGTAAATAAGCTGCATTCCCTGAGTCAATACACAAGTTTTAAGATGGAAGGCATATGCTGTCAATATACTCCAGAGGTCTATGGTGGAGCACATCTATGGACCCCCCCCCCCCCCACCCCCCAGGTCCACCAATTAACCCTCCAAAGACAATTACAAACATCAAAGAAAACGCAATCAACAGAACATGGTCCAGTACGTCATTCTCAAATATAGAACTGGATGGACGGATCTTCAGTTCTGTCTTCAGGGAGATCTCCACCCTAAATATGTTTCTCCATTACATAATGTATACAGGTCTATGATATGGATGGTTAACCGAAGAGAGAGCATTCTAGTCGTTAAAAATTGTCCTGCAAGATCTGTACCCCATTAAGAGTAGCTTAGATACAGCGCTGGCCGGGGAACCTTGGACGGGATATGATTCTGAGATTCCTTCCTGTACACATATCATAGCTGGAGCTAAACTCTGCCGTTATCATTGCTCACAAAGGCCATATCGTGAATCAGGACGAAGAGGTTACTTGTGAAACAAGACAAATGGTCTACTCCAAAGCCATTGTCTGCTGTTTCGCATAGTCCACAGTAGTCTTCACCATAGTCCATTCCAGGTGGAGTTGACTTCTGGTTCTCATGCTCAACAGTGATTTGCTCCATAGTTATCTCCAGGTGGAGTTGACTTCTGGTTCACATGGTCCACTGATTTGCTCCATAGTCATCTCCAGGTGGAGTTGACTTCTACAGAATCATACAAGTCTTCTGTGCTAAGGCTCTGCTCCTACGATGGGCAACCAAACATAGATAAGATTTGCGCTGCCCAGTGTAGAATTCTTAGAGTAATTTCTACTCACGGAGGATAGAACCCTTCTAAATTGTGTTCAGAATTGTTACCACTTCCCTTTTCCTACTCTTCTTGGCCATTAATTATTTACCAGGGGGCGACAACGAGGCCAAGAGAGAGAGAAAAAATTCCAGAAGAGAGAATTTTCCAATGTCCTTTTTTTTTTTTTTCACTCTACGTTGCAATTAAATAATGAAATTGTTGACGAGGTGTGAATGGAAAACTTAATCCACATGATATAATGGAAATTTTTCCCCCTCCTCCTCATCAGTATGTTGTCGAAAATCCAAAAGTATTACCAGTAATGGAAACGTGTCCGATGAGCTCATGTAAATGACATGAAAGCGCGAGGCAGCCAAGGAGCACGGACAGCCTGTTCTGTGGATGCAGCAGATGGACCGGAACTCAGAACAACAAGGACATCAACTTTCCCAACTTTGGAATAGAAAACTAAAACCCAAAGGAACCAACAGCTCCGGAGATTCTACTTCCTAAATTAGGATCTGGGACTTGTCCTTCTGATGTTTTTCTTATTTTTAGCCTCCAGATCTGGATAAGAATAAATTAGTAAATTGCATTCACTGCCCACAAGTCCTAGTTCTGGACGGTCTTGGATCTGAGGTCACACCAGCACATGATGAAATGACTCCAGTTCTTGACTGATGGATTCGGTCATTTTCGTCATGGATCCGTTTGCTTGTACTAGGAAGTTATACACCGAGCACATGCAAATATCGTGTGACCCAACAATGTTGATTGAGGAAGGGGACGCCCATGTATCCAATTCTGTCAGGAAAAAAGGTTCTGCCTTCTATTAGAGGAGAACTCAAGCCAGTGTCTCCGGGTCAGCGGTGCGTCTTGTGGATCTCCAATATTCATAAAGCAGCATCGTATCCAGCATTTCATCCAAAGTGTTCGGTCTCTTCGGTCCCTCTTCCTAGTGGGACCATAGGCATTCAATTTTTGTTTGGGGGGGGGGTGGGCTTTATGTGGACAGCTCGACTCCTCAGCATCTGCTGTTTGGGGTGAAACCGGGATCAGACAGTTTGGACATCATCCATCGAGTCCTATGTACTCCCAGAATAAGCGTCTGGCTGGTGCTGATCTCCCTCCATAGCAGTAATATGAAAGTCAGACAGGAGTCGGGGAAGGTAAATGAAAATATAGATGATCAGATTATTTTCTCTATTTCCACACAGTATACCGGAAGACAAGACACTGATCAGAGTAAGAGTCTATAAATTAGAGGGAAGGATGTGTCTGAGACATCACTGACACCAAATCACATTCCACAGCAAGAGGGGGAGGGCTCGCTTAGTGTGATAGATTGCCAGGAAGAGCTGAAAGAGGGAGAAGGAGGAGCTTCTAAGTGACAAGGTGTAAGAAAAAAAATAACTCTACGAGAGACAATATGACTGACACTGGTGACTATCAGACAGCTACTTCCTGCACCAGAACGAAGTGGAAAGACTGCACACCGTGACTGCCCAGGAGGAAGAGACTTCACACCGTGACTGCCCAGGAGGAAAGACTGCACACAGCGAAAGCCCAGGAGGAAGAGACTGCACACCGCGACTGCCCAGGAGGAAGAGACTGCACACAGGTACTGCCCAGGAGGAAAGACTGCACAGTGACTGCCCAGGAGGAAAGACTGCACGCAGTGACTGCCCGTGAGGAAGAGACTACACAGAAACTGCCCAGGAGGAAAGACTGCACACAGCGTCTGCACAGGAGGAAAAGACTGCACACAGAGACTGCCCAGGAGGAGGAGACTTCACACAGTGACTGCCCAGGAGGAGGAGACTGCACACAGTAACTGCCCAGGAGGAGGGGACTGCACATAGTGACTGCCCAGGAAGAGGAGACTGCACAGGAGGAAGAGACTGCACAAACTGACTGCCTAGGAGGAAGAGACTGCACACCGTGACTGTACACAAAAAAGAGACTGCCCAGGAGGAAGAGACTGCACACAGTGACTGCCCAGGAGGAAGAGACTGCACACAGTGACTGTACAGAAGAAAGAGACTGCACACAGTGACTGCCCATGACGAAAGACTGCACAGAAGGAAGAGACTGCACACAGTGACTGCCCAGGAGGAAAGACTGCACACAGTGACTGCCCGGGAGGAAAGACTGCACACAGTGACTGCCCAGGAGAAAGAGACTTCACCCCGTGACTGCCCAGGAGGAAAGACTGCACACAGAGATTGCACAGGACGAAAGACTGCACACAGAGACTGCACAGCAGGAAGAGACTTCACAGGGGGAAGAGACTGCACAAACTGACTGCCCAGGAGGAAGAGACTTCACACAGAGACTGCACAGGAGAAAGAGACTGCACACAGACTGTACAGGAGAAAGAGACTGCATACTGACTGCACAGACGGAAGAAACTGCACACAGTGACTGCACAGAAGGAAAAGACTGCTCATACTGACTGCACAGGAGAATGAAACTGCACAGAAGGAAGAGACTGTGCCCAGTGACTGCCCAGAAGGAATAGATTGCACACAGTGACTGCACAGAAGGAGGTGACTGCACAGGAGAATGAGACTGCACAGAAGGAATAGACTGCGCCCAGTGACTGCCCAGAAGGAAGAGACTGCACACAGTGACTGCCCAGGAGGAGGAGACTGCACACAGTGACTTATCAGGAGGAGGAGACTGCACACAGTGACTGCCCAGGAGGAGTCAGGAGCACATAAGAGGCTTCAGTTTTGGTTGTATGTGCACCAGAGGCTTTTCTGCCACAAATCCCATCATGCTCTGTCTGGTTCTGACATGTCTCGGTCTAATGGTTACAGAATCGTGGCCTGTTTTTCTGTGTTACCGACATAAAATTCTCTTCAACTGTTGAAATTTTAAGGATGTTAAACACTTGTCGTCCATCGTCAGCCATGTGGGCAGCTTGGCATCTCTTGTAAGACCTGGGTAGACTCCTGTACTTTACCACAAACAAGGCCAAATTCTCTTCTGTGTATCGCAGGTGGTCAAATCGTCTCAAATTCCAAGTGTTTCAACTTCATTGGCAGAATTCAATGCATTTCTGATGCTCATTGGCCGCCAGGAACTTGTCGTGTTTCTGAACATGTCCAAACTCCTGTCGGCAGAACGAGACACTGTACAGAAAACATTGGCTGCGAATATCCTCTGACTTTCCCACGGATTACACCGGATCGCTTGTATTGCAGAACGTTGGTTTCAAATAATGTGACAAATCAAAGAATGATGAGGCCCGAGGAGAAGAAACGGAGCTCACGTGTATATTGTATGTTCTAGAAGTCTGTAGATTGACAGATCCCAAATAAATGAGTTAATAACAAATCTCCTGTGGGTGAGAGGATCAGGCTCCAAGTGCGGGCAGTGAGTTTCCAAACAAAAACTAGGACAGAATTCCAGAACTTGTCCAAAATTCCTTTGGTTTCTTCCAAAAGTGAATGTAAAATAGTCCAGGTGTAAACAAATGAAATGGAAAATTAGAAACCCTGATGTCCAAAGTCTTCACATCTAATATTATAACAATTGTAAAGCAACTCTCCTCTCTAGTCAGATTCATGTTCTTTTCCGTAGGGGGCAGTATTATAGTAGTTATATTCTTGTATATAGGAGCAGTATTATAGTAGTTATATTCTTGTATATAGGGGCAGTATTATAGTAGTTATTTTCTTGTATATAGGGGCAGTATTATAGTAGTTATATTCTTGTATATAGGTTCAGTATTATAGTAGTTATATTCTTGTATATAGGGAGCAGTAATATAGTAGTTATATTCTTGTATATAGGAGGCAGTATTATAGTAGTTATATTCTTGTATATAGAAGGCAGTATTATAGTAGTTATATTCTTGTATATAGGGAGCAGTATTATAGTAGTTATATTCTTGTATATAGGGGCAGTATTATAGTAGTTATATTCTTGTACATAGGGGACAGTATTATAGTAGTTATATTCTTGTATATAGGGGCAGTATTATAGTAGTTATATTCTTGTATATAGAGGCAGTATTATAGTAGTTATATTCTTGTATATAGGAGGCAGTATTATAGTAGTTATATTCTTGTATATAGGAGCAGTATTATAGTAGTTATATTCTTGTATATAGGGGCAGTATTATAGTAGTTATATTCTTGTATATAGGGGGCAGTATTATAGTAGTTATATTCTTGTATATAGGAACAGTATTATAGTAGTTATATTCTTGTATATAGGAGGCAGTATTATAGTAGTTATATTCTTGTATATAGAAGGCAGTATTATAGTAGTTATATTCTTGTATATAGGGGCAGTATTATAGTAGTTATATTCTTGTATATAGAAGGCAGTATTATAGTAGTTATATTCTTGTATATAGGGAGCAGTATTATAGTAGTTATATTCTTGTATATAGGGAGCAGTATTATAGTAGTTATATTCTTGTATATAGGTTCAGTATTATAGTAGTTATATTCTTGTATATAGGGGGCAGTATTATTGTAGTTATATTCTTGTATATAGGAGCAGTATTATAGTAGTTATATTCTTGTATATAGGAGCAGTATTATAGTAGTTATATTCTTGTATATAGGGGGCAGTATTATAGTAGTTATATTCTTGTATATAGGGGCAGTATTATAGTAGTTATATTCTTGTATATAGGAGCAGTATTATAGTAGTTACATTCTTGTATATAGGTTCAGTATTATAGTAGTTATATTCTTGTATATAGGGGGCAGTATTATAGTAGTTATATTCTTGTATATAGGAGCAGTATTATAGTAGTTATATTCTTGTATATAGGAGCAGTATTATCATAGTTATATTCTTGTACATAGGGGGCAGTAAGTACTGTAGGAAATACTGATGTATTAAATATATTTAACATAACTTCATTATATTGTCTCCCCTTCAGTCTTAATTTGCTTGATGATATTTTACAATAAACTGACCATAACAATTATATATGCGGCTTTTAGAGCACACTGTTTAAACTTACCTGAAGAAGGAGCCTGTGTGCTCTGAAATCTTGCATATATAATTGTTATGTATCATACCTACTATACTTTTGTCTTTTTTGACACAAAAGTATTTAATATTGCATATTGTTTGTGGCTAACACGGTACTACACTATTTTTTACGGTACTTCGTACAATAAACTGAGGCATTTTACAATAAACTGAGACATTTTGCCGCCATGAGTACAATTAACTTACTTAGTTCCAGGTCAATGTACAAGTTAGATCTGTTTTGTTTTACTCATTTTTAGATTAGAATATATTAGTCTCTGGCGTCCAATCCCGTTCTGCACTCCTATTGACTCTGGGCGGTGATGGACCACGGTCTTTATCTGTTGTCAATAGTCCATGTTTCATTCTGTAAAAACAGAAATAAGAATTCGGGGACTTTTCTATAGTAATCAGATGATATTGTTCATTTCACTCATCTTATAAAATTTTTGTCGATAAATCGTTAGATTTTGTTCCCCCCTGTTGGATGAATCATGGAACTCTGGAACGTTTCCATCTCGACTGAGGGGGATGTCGGTAATTGCAGCCCACGCTGAGAGCTTCAAGTATATATTGGTATGAATGTTCCAGATTGTAAAACGCCATTAGTGCACAATATACATGTCAGCGCTCATGATCGGAGTTCTTTTTGGGTGACTTTTCGAGAAGTTTCGTCTTGGAAGGAGACCAGTTGGGTCTAAGTGTAACCATATTGAGGATATGATTGAGTGATGCTTTAGGGCTGTTCGAGAAGCTCTTGACTTGTAAGATGGAAGACGTATCTGTCCGCCAACCAATGCGTTCTGATCACACTGCCGCGATACATCCGTCACCGAGTCGTCTGATCTCCAAGATACGTTGTGTAGAGGAGGATCATCGAAGGGGTTGACATAACGCAGAGCCGCATTCTGGAATATGAAACGAAATACTTCAGATCCGACTATCAACCTCTCCTTCCAACTGAACATTAAAGTAATATTATTTTGTGTTTTTACATTCTTTGGAGCCCAATCAATTATATTCAATGGGGGAAACAGGGATTTAAATCTGTGGCTTACAGATAAGCCTGAGACAGATGGAGCGGCTTCATGGAATATTTATGGTGGTGACCAGTGTGTGTGGGCTTCACATCTGCCAAGCAAAATACAAGATCTGTAAGAAGAGTTGCCCAAGAGTCTCCTATTCTGTGACTTATGAAACAAAGATACAAAGTGCAACCGGGATATTAGGACTGTGTGTTAGGTAACAATTACTCCTGTGATACATTGTTACAATCAACCTCTTCCTAATGTTACAACGTCACTTTTCTTTACTCCAAAATGAACTATATCAAATTCTATATACGACTTCTGTGGGCTTTGGATTTTCTGTTTTGTACAATCCATGATCTAAGCTGCCTGGTCGCATTTTGTGGTGTCACGTTAATGGAATATTTAATGAGCAGTAGTATCTTCTAAGGGATTAAAGAAGGCCTCCAAGATTTTACTCATTGATCACCCCCCATGTTACATGGTCGTCTTTTTACCACTACTTGTTTATAACCATTCTGTCCTTGCTGTAATGAACATGCGCTTATTAACAGCAGTTAACTCAAACAAGCAGAGCTGCAGTGTAAAGCACAGGGAAAGACAGCAGTAGTCTGAGGCTCCAATGCGACAGGAGATGGATTCAAGACTACCTCACCTACACAATGCAGCTAAGCTGGAGTCACTGGTCATAATGGAACCGAACTTAAAAGCAGTCAGGTAACCAACACTAATAACATTAAAATTCTACATCAGTCGCTGTCTTTTTTTACTAGAACATTCCTGCAAATTTTGACCACACCTGCAATTCAGGCTACAATAACTTTGTCACAAGTTCCCTATAGACTGTAATTTATCTCCAAAATTACAGCAGTGGTGGTAAAATGGACTTATCATGGGCGCCTGAAAACTAGACCGAAGTGTTAATGGGAACATTTGTCCCACTGATTTGTTAGGACGAGCAGAGAAAAGTAACATGAGACCAGATGGATGGAAAATAACGAAGGATAATTAGACCACGGCACACGAGCCAGAAGTGTAAGAAGCAGGAACTTGGCAAGATACCGAATAAGAAGTGATTCTGCTCAACAGGGAGAAAGTTCTGGTCATGTTCCCGACTCCTCAGAGGGATCCCAATAACCAGTGACTTACAGGAACCTCGAGAGTCATCACTCCAGGGACAATGGTCACCCCAGGCCTTCACACTACTCCACCCATGGCCTCGATCTGGTGGTACGTGGTCATCTACAGGGACCCCAGAGCTTTCCAGTCCTCGCACCGTGTCCTCGCACCGTCACACCACTAATAAGAGCAGATACTACACCATATCTCAGCCAGAAAGCCTCATGTGTGGTAGAAATGTTGGGGAGCCGGTGGGGTGTCCCTGGTTTGCAGGAGCTGATGATGAATCCATCGTTGTTTGCACACGAGTCCCAGGCGGGAAATAAACAAGAACAAATCGTACCAAGACCTATAAATAAACCAGTTGTTATTAGACGTTCGGCTTCTCAATGTTTCCTGAAATAAAGTCACAAATAATTCTCTTATTAGTCAAAGTCCAAATCGTTCTTCTGACTGTAGACCACAAGTCGACGTCTCCCGTTGTTTTCCGTATTTCCCACCCAGGCAGAGTTTCGGCTGGCATTTCCCAAAGCAAAACATAAACATGAATGAATATTTCTACAATTTACTTTTAGAAAAGGATGAAATTGGAGACGAGACGTCTGGAGTTTATTCCTAGAAAGAAAGGGCTTGAACAGGCAGAAAAACAAGACTGGAGATGCCACCTGGTCCTTGCACTTGTTGGTGACCACCGTGGAGCAACAGATACAAGTGACTGAAGTCTACACTAGTGCTCCTCGACCTGAGGCTCTCCAGATGTTAAAAAATGACAACTCCTATCATGCTGGGAATATCATGCTGGGAGTTGTAGTTTTGCCTCAGGTTCTAGAAGATGGTTCAGATCCTACTGCAGTCTCTATTGTCCGGGACTGACCATGGTCTCTACTTGAGTCAGTACAGGGAGAGCTGCGCCTCCATAGACCCAGGGTTGACATCAGAAGCCAGCAGCTCACCTCCTATCAAATAACGACAACCCCATTAATTGCAGGACGGTAGGTGGAGTTGTTCTGATCGTGGTTGTCACTTCCCAACACAATTGTGAAGACGCATGGAACCGTCCTTGTCTTGGCGGCAGCTCCTCCTCAGCCTGAATGTGATGTCCAGCTGCAAAGCATCATAGTCCTAAATATTAAGATGATGAATAATGTATATACTGTAGGGTGATCGCTCTTACAGTCATTGCTGACCCTAACAAGGTCCTGATCACCTCCGAGTATAAGCACAGTCTAAGGGGAAATCCTGTAAGACTTGTTCGCTACAAACTTTACTGCAATGCGGGGGTGTACATAAAAGACTGGGGGCGCCATAGCATAGATTAAGCAGCCCACCATTATATTCCTGAATTTTACCACCCAGGACAGAAGAGACATCTGATTGTTTCCCCCTCAACCGCCTTTCCATGACCCTTCGACAATTCCTCACCCCCTTGTTTGCTTACAATTGAGTTCCTCTGGGGAGGGGAGTCCTGCACAGGTTCTCGTCAGTAATACAGGGGATGGGACCAACCAGGACTGGATCCGCGCTCTATATGGACCCCATAGCAGGTGCTTGGTCTGCCTCTATGGTATGTATGCCCTTATTTTTGTAGGACCTATGAAGTGGTGATCCCTACAGCCAACCTGGGCTAAGCCCCCTTCACCCCAGGGGCCCCATAGCAGCCACATGGTCTTCCCCTATGGCACGTACGCTCTTGCTGCAGAATGAGACTTTCCTGAGAGATCAGACCTGACTCTGGATGAGATAAATCACATTGCAGTCGGCTCTCGGCATC
Organism: Rhinoderma darwinii; assembly: GCF_050947455.1. Lineage (NCBI taxonomy): Eukaryota > Metazoa > Chordata > Amphibia > Anura > Rhinodermatidae > Rhinoderma > Rhinoderma darwinii. The sequence continues at coordinate 73,983,496 of NC_134695.1, forward strand.
AGCTAAGAATTTTTGGCTCCTTATTCCATTTTCTGTTCTGCAAATGACCCCGATATTTGCAATTTAGATTATGATTGAGGACGCTGCAATGGGAATATAAAGACCCCCCCCCCCCCCCCTCAGAAAGTCAGTAGGTGCGAACAGAAACAAAGATTAAGAGGATGAGCCAAAAACATCAAACATTAAAGAAGAAAAAAATGAACACAAGAAATGAGAAGACTGGAAAGAAACGAATGTAATAAATGTAATAACACGCTCTGGAAAGCATGAAATCCACCCGGCAGCTCAGTCACGTGGTCAATTCTGTATTTTTATGTTTAGGCTGCAACAGTTACTAAAGTGATCAGTCCAAGAGCGAAAGTATCTCAGGAGGAACATGAGGAGCAAACGCTGGGGGACACACATAAATGCACTGGGACCTCCGAAGTCATCATCCATTCACTACAGCGCCTCGTGTGGTTGGGTGTTGTAATGCACAGACCAATGCTATCTGCTTACAAGACTAACAAGTGGTCAAATAGGTTTAAATTTTTCGATATCTCTTCTTCTACAGGTCCCCAACAAATGGAAATTAACGTGTGCAGCTTGTGACATCATTATACAGCTTACATATAGAATTTTTCTCCATAAAAACTAAAGTCACTGTGTACATACATCACATTACTCCAGAGCTGCACTCACTATTCTGCTGATGGAGTCACTGTGTACATACCTTACATTACTTATCCTGTACAGATCCGGAGTTATATCCTGTATTATACTCCAGAGCTGCACTCACTATTCTGCTGGTGGAGTCACTGTGTATATACATTATATTACTTATCCTGTACTGATCCTGAGTTATATCCTGTATTATACTCCAGAGCTGTACTCACTATTCTGCTGGTGGAGTCACTGTGTACATACATTACATTACTTATCCTGTACTGATCCTGAGTTATATCCTGTATTATACTCCAGAGCTGCACTCACTATTCTGCTGGTGGAGTCACTGTGTACATACATTACATTACTTATCCTGTACTGATCCTGAGTTACATCCTGTATTATACTCCAGAGCTGCACTCACTATTCTGCTGATGGAGTCACTGTGTACATACATTATATTACTTATCCTGTACTGATCCTGAGTTATATCCTGTATTATACTCCAGAGCTGCACTCACTATTCTGCTAATGGAGTCACTGTGTACATACATCACATTACTTATCCTGTACTGATCCAGACTTACATCCTGTATTACACTCCAGAGCTGCACTCACTATTCTGCAGGTACAGTCACTGTGTACAAACATTACATTACTTAGCCTGTACTGATCCTGAGTTACAGCCTGTATTATACTCCAGAGCTGCACTCACTATTCTGCTGTTAGGGTCACTGTCTACATACATTACATTACTTAGCCTGTACTGATCCTGGGTTACATCCTTTATTATACTCCAGAGCCGCACTCACTGTTCTGCTGTTAGGGTCACTGTCTACATACATTACATTACTTATCCTGTACTGATCCTGAGTTTCATCCTGTATTATACCCCAGATCTGCACTCACTATTCTGCTGGTGGAGTCACCTGTGTACATACATTACATTACTTATCCTGTATTGATCCTGAGTTACATTCTGTATTATACTCCAGAGCTGCACTCAATATTCTGCTGGTTGAGTCACTGTGTACATACATTACATTACTTATCCTGTACTGATCCTGAGTTACATCCTGTATTATACTCAAGAGCTGCACTCACTATTCTGCTGGTGGAGTCACTGTGTACATACATTACATTACTTATCCTGTACTGATCCTGAGTTACATCCTGTATTATACACCAGAGCTGCACTCACTATTCTGCTGGTGGAGTCACTGTGTACATACATTACATTACTTATCCTGTACTGATCCTGAGTTATATCCTGTATTATACTCCAGAGCTGCACTCACTATTCTGCTTGTGGAGTCACTGTGTACATACATTACATTACTTATCCTGTACTGATCCTGAGTTACATCCTGTATTATACTCCAGAGCTGCACTCACTATTCTGCTGGTGGAGTCACTGTGTACATACATTACATTACTTATCCTGTACTGATCCTGAGTTACATCCTGTATTATACACCAGAGCTGCACTCACTATTCTGCTGGTGGAGTCACTGTGTACATACATTACATTACTTATCCTGTACTGATCCTGAGTTACATCCTGTATTATACACCAGAGCTGCACTCACTATTCTGCTGGTGGAGTCACTGTGTACATACATTACATTACTTATCCTGTACTGATCCTGAGTTATATCCTGTATTATACTCCAGAGCTGCACTCACTATTCTGCTTGTGGAGTCACTGTGTACATACATTACATTACTTATCGTGTACTGATCCTGAGTTACATCCTGTATTATACTCCAGAGCTGCACTCACTATTCTGCTGGTGGAGTCACAGAGTACATACATTACTTATCCTGTACTGATCCTGAGTTACATCCTGTATTATACTCCAGAGCTGCACTCACTATTCTGCTGGTAGAGTCACTGTGTACATACAATACATTACTTATCCTGTACTGACATAAACCTATTGGTACATGCAGGAAGAAGGTCTAATTAGTATACATATGTAAATATATGCTATACCACTGCCTGTATTTAAAGGCTAGACCTCAGTAAAGCCAAGTAAACCTTGGTGTGTTGCCCTAAACAGCTGATATAAAACCTATAGAGTGTAGGGCACAATTACAGAGGACATACAAGAGACAATAAATGGCCGTGTCAAGGGTAATATGTCAATCTACTTCTAGGTTAAGTTAACCTGATCAAATAGTAATTAAAACTTCTGTATATATATTAGCATGTAAATTGCAAAGTGCAAGATATATACAGATGAAAAGAGACTTGCATGAAAGATAAATACAACCAGTGCAGAATGTATCAGCAAGCACAAAGCTTGATGCTGGAGTCCAGTATATGGAACAAACAGTACCAAGGAGAGAACGTCAGTCCTGACCCCCGGACGAAGGCATTTCGCCGAAAGGCGCGTTGGGACTGACGTTCTGTCCTTGCAGAGGACTGCAATGGGTATGTTATACATCTTATCCTCTAGGTATTACTTCATTTAAACTGCTTGTATTACACATTGAAGGTACTGTTTGTTCCATATACTGGACTCCAGCATCAAGCTTTGTGCTTGCTGATACATTCTGCACTGGTTGCATTTATCTTTCATGCAAGTCTCTTTTCATCTGTATATATCTTGCACTTTGCAATTTACATGCTAATATATATACAGAAGTTTTAATTACTATTTGATCAGGTTAACTTAACCTAGAAGTAGATTGACATATTACCCTTGACACTGTCATTTATTGTCTCTTGTATGTCCTCTGTAATTGTCAGACGTCTTTTTGTTCATGCTCAGTATGACCTATTTTTAAAGTTGTGACATTTAATAACATTTATATATATTTTTTCTCAAATATATTTGTGTTAATTGTGCCCTACACTCTATAGGTTTTTTATCCTGTACTGATCCTGAGTTACATCATACACTACCATTCAAAAGTTTGGGGTCACCCATACAATTTTGTGTTTTCCATGAAAACTCACACTTATATTTATCAAATGAGTTGCAAAATGACTAGAAAATCTAGTCCAGACATTGACAAGGTTAGAAATAATGATTTTCTCCTTCAGACTTTGCTTTGGTCGCTCCATTTGCAGCAATTCCAGCATTGCAGACCTTTGGCATTCTAGCTGTTAATTTGCTGAGGTCATCGGGAGACATTTCCCCCCCCATGCTTCCGGAAGCCCCTCCCACAAGTTGGATTGGCTTGATGGGCACTTCTTGCGTACCATACGGTCAAGCTCCTCCCACAACAGCTCTATGGGGTTGAGATCTGGTGACTGCGCTGGCCACTCCATTACAGATAGAATACCAGCTGCCGGCTTCTTCCCTAAATAGTTCTTGCATCATTTGGAGGTGCTTTGGGTCATTGTCCTGTTGTAGGATGAAATTGGCTCCAATCAAGCGCTGTCCACAGGGTATGGCATGGCGTTGCGGAGTGATAGCCTTCCTTATTCAAAATCCCTTTTACCTTGTACAAATCTCCCACTTTACCCCAGACCATCACATGACCTCCACCATGCTTGACAGATGGCGTCAGGCGCTCTTCCAGCATCTTCTCAGTTGTTCTGCGTCTCACAAATGTTCTTCTGTGTGATCCAAACACCTCAAACTTCGATTCGTCCGTCCATAACACTTCTTTCCAATCTTCCTCTGTCCAATGTCTGAGCTTTTGCCCATATTAATCTTTTCCTTTTATTAGCCAGTCTCAGATATGGCTTTTTCTTTGCCCCTCTGCCCTGAAGGCCGGCATCCCGGAGTCGCCTCTTCACTGTAGACATTGACACTGGCGTTTTGCGGGTACTATTTAATGAAGCTGCCAGTTGAGGACCTGTGAGGCGTCTATTTCTCACACTAGAGACTCTAATGTACTTGTCTTGTTGCTCAGTTGTGCAGCGGGGCCTCCCACTTCTCTTTCTACTCTGGTTAGAGCCTGTGTGTGCTGTCCTCTGAAGGGAGTAGTACACACCGTTGTAGGAAATCTTCAGTTTCTTGGCAATTTCTCGCATGGAATAGCCTTCATTTCTAAGAACAAGAATAGACTGTCGAGTTTCACATGAAAGCTCTCTTTTTCTAGCCATTTTGAGAGTTTAATCGAACCCACAAATGTAATGCTCCAGATTCTCAACTAGCTCAAAGGAAGGTCAGTTTCATAGCTCCTCTAAACAGCAAAACTGTTTACAGCGGTGCTAACATAATTGCACAAGGGTTTTCAAGTGTTTTCTAATCATCCATTAGCCTTCTAACACAGTCAGCAAACACAATGTACCATTAGAACACTGGAGTGACGGTTGCTGGAAATGGGCCTCTATACACCTATGTAGATATTGCATTAAAAACCAGACGTTTGCAGCTAGAATAGTCATTTAGCACATTAACAATGTATAGAGTGGATTTCTGATTAATTTCATGTTATCTTCATTGAAAAAAACTGGGCTTTTCTTTCAAAAATAAGGAAATTTCTAAGTGACCCTAAACTTTTGAACGGTAGTGTATATTATACACCAGAGCTGTACTCGCTATTCTGCTGGTGGAGTCACTGTGTACATACATTACATTACTTATCCTGTACTGATCCCGAGTTACATCCTGTATTATACTCCAGAGCTGCACTCGCTATTCTGCTGGTGGTGTCACTGTGTACATACATTACATTCCTTATCCTGTACTGATCCTGAGTTACATCCTGCATAAATACTCCAGAGCTGTACTCATTATTCTGCTGGTAAAGTCACCGTGTACATACAATACATTACTTATCCTGTACTGATCCTGAGTTACATCCTGTATTATACTCCAGAGCTGCACTCACTATTCTGCTGGTGGAGTCACTGTGTACATACTTTACATTACTTATCCTGTACTGATCCCGAGTTACATCCTGCATTATACTCCAGAGCTGTACTCATTATTCTGCTGGTAAAGTCACCGTGTACATACAATACATTACTTATCCTGTACTGATCCCGAGTTACATCCTGCATTATACTCCAGAGCTGTACTCATTATTCTGCTGGTAAAGTCACTGTGTACATACATTACATTACTTATCCTGTACTGATCCTGAGTTATATCCTGTATTATACTCCAGAGCTGCACTAACTATTCTGCTGGTGGAGTCACTCTGTACATTACATTACATTACTTATCCTGTACTGATCCTGAGTTATATCCTGTATTATACTCCAGAGCTGCACTCACTATTCTGCTGGTGGAGTTGCTGTGTACATACATTACATTACTTATCCTGTTCTGATCCTGAGTTGCATCCAGTATTATACTCCAGAGCTGCACTCACTATTCTGCTGGTGGAGTCACTGTGTACATACATTACATTACTTATCCTGTACTGGTCCAGAGTTAGATCCTGTATTATACTCCAGAGCTGCACTCACTATTCTGCTGGTAAAGTCACTGTGTACATATATTACTTTACTTATCCTGTACTGAGCCTGAGTTATATCCTGTATTATACTCCAGAGCTGCACTCACTATTCTGCTGGTAAAGTCACTGTGTACATACATTACATTACTTATCCTGTACTGATCCTGAGTTATATCCTGTATTATACTCCAGAGCTGCACTCACTATTCTGCTGGTGGAGTCACTGTCTACATACATTACATTACTTATCCTGTACTGATCCTGAGTTACATCCTGTATTATACCCCAGAGCTGCACTCGCTATTCTGCTGGTGGAGTCACTGTGTACATACATTACTTATCCTGTACTGATCCTGAGTTACATCCTGTATTATACTCCAGAGCTGCACTGCACTCACTATTCTGCTGGTGGAGTCACTGTGTACATACATTACATTACTTATCCTGTACTGATCCTGAGTTATATCCTATATTATACTAGAGCTGCACTCACTATTCTGCTGGTGGAGTCACTGTGTACATACATTACATTACTTATCCTGTACTGATCCTGAGTTACATCCTGTATTATACTCCAGAGCTGCACTCACTATTCTGCTGATGGAGTCACTGTGTACATACATTACATTACTTATCCTGTACTGATCCTGTATTATACTCCAGAGCTGCACTCGCTATTCTGCTGGTGGTGTCACTGTACATACATTACTTATCCTGTACTGATCCTGAGTTATATCCTGTATTATACTCCAGAGCTGCACTCACTATTCTGCTGATGGAGTCACTGTCTACATATATTACATTACTTATCCTGTACTGATCCTGAGTTACATCCTGTATTATACTCCAGAGCTGCACTCACTATTCTGCTGGTGCAGTCACTGTGTACATACATTACATTACTTATCCTGTACTGATCCTGAGTTACATCCTGTATTATACCCCAGAGCTGCACTCACTATTCTGCTGGTGGAGTCACTGTGTACATACATTACATTACTTATCCTGTACTGATCCTGAGTTACATCCTGTATTATACTCCAGAGCTGCACTCACTATTCTGCTGGTGCAGTCACTGTGTACATACATTACATTACTTATCCTGTACTGATTCTGGGTTACATCCTGTATTATACTCCAGAGCTGCACTCACTATTCTGCTGGTGGAGTCACTGTTTACATACTTATTCTGTACTGTACATTCTGTATTACACTGGGGGCTGTATTGTGTGGGGGAATAAACACCACATTTGTGTTTTTCGTCCTGTTTGATCTTTTCTTCGTTGTCGGTGTATATGGAATGTATGGAGAACTTCTGCTGCACTGACCTCTGACGTCTTGTTTTGGGCCTCAGCCAGGACCTCGCAATAGTCATTCAGGTGAATTTGGAGCCAAGTCCTATATAAACATTCTCTCTCATCACGTGCTGTCGTCTATTACAGTGTGAAGCCAGAAACTATGGAGCGATCAGCAAACATTGACTGAGATGGGGGTCGTCTATTCTGTCATTTAAGGGGGCAGCTATTCCCACCACAAGCGCTGCATAGACACAGCCATATATCATTGCCAGGAAGTGTTATAAAAGGGTAATAAATGCAATGTTTACATACTGCACTGTCCCACAGTTACCATGATGTCCCTCATTCATTTCCCGGGTGTTTCCTTTTGTCACTTTTACAGCTTTCCCTTTCATTATCCTTTATTTCTCTCACAAGATCCTCTCCTGAATTACTCTGTGCTGCTGGGGGGTCCTGCCTTTTCCATTGTGTTACCCTTAGTCTGTGACCTCTGACAAGATCAGTACACTCCTTAACTGAAATACTCAGTGCTGCTGTGACCCTTTAATTGCTAGGATTGATGTTCTATGCTAAATTAAATTGTTTACACACAGACAAAGATGAGCTGGAGGATGAGCAGCGAAGCGCCCCCTATGTGTGTATCAGAGTCCTTACAGTGTTTGACCAGTAAAATGTCTCCTTGTCTTATCTCTAAAGATCAGCCCTGAATTCCCTTCCATCCTTCAATGTCCTTAAGTGTTTTGGATGAATTTTAGCTGCCTGAGTCAGCACTCACTCCTATTATTGTATATTTATGTCCTCTCCATTACCCTCTCTCCTTTCATGTGGCTTTGTGTCCTCCTATAACTCTTCTGGGCAATTATAAGTGGAATGCTGCCTCCTCCGTTCAGGACTATTAACTTTCATTAACATTCCTGCTCGGTACAAACAATCTAATTTACATCCTCGGATGCTTCGAATTCCTGCAGAAAACATTGTCCAGTGTGAGAATTATAGCCCTTAGTCCGTGATCTGCACTTGGCCTGGAAATTCTAATAGAAAAATCCAGAAAAATACACAAAAAGTTCATGTAAATGAAAGACTAAACGTCCAGATGCAAGAAATAGCAGAGTAGTAATAAACCGTTGCTGTCCTCTTAGTACTCTGAACAGTATTTCACTTGTAGTATCCGCAGTTTGTGCTCCCGGAGCTGCACTTCATACTGTGGACAGAAAGTTGCAGCCATTTTGACGGCCATGGAGAGCTGTGTTCTGTCACCCGGTCACACAGCTGTACAAGTAGCTGTAGACTCTTCTCTGCTCATCCGGTCCTTTCTCATCACGTCCGTCAGTCTTTTCTACAGTATATCTCCCATATAGTCACACTGCGTTACCTCCTGTGCCTACAAGAATTAATACAAACGGGGAAGGAACTGAGACAGAAATGTCCACATGACAGCCCACATTCACCTTGGGCACTAGCAACGCAAATTCTTCCTCTTAGGGTTTGCATTCATTGCAGAAAAGAGCTAAAATATGGTAAGACGAAAAACAAAGTGAAAGAATAAAAAAGAATGAGGGTGTGCGGAGTGTGGGAAGGGGCAAGTATAAGGGCTGCAGAGGGGGCACTGACGAGATCCAACACCTAAGGGGTGCTCGGTCTGCTCATTTGGGAAAGCAGGATTATAAGAAGGTGCACGAGGTGAATGGCGACTACTAAATACAGAATAATGTAAACCTGCTGGACGGAGTGATATCACTATACAAATATTTTATACCGTATATAGATTCTATATAGGATGTCATCATTAGACACATGTGGGCGGTTATGTGGAGGGACCAGGCCATCCAAGCTATGTCTATAGACTAAAGAGAAGAGCAGAACCCTAGAACTCGCTCCATCCCCATGGCGGTTCTCTGCTGTAGGTGTCTATGGACTTCCGCTATCTCTTATGTACGAATTTGGGCTTTGTAATGTTTGTGCCCCCCTCAGACTCGAGGGTGGTGCAGGACTGCGACCTCTACAGCTGCGACCTCTGCGGATCCCTGGTCTCTCAGTAGCTGCAGTATGAGGAGTCACCATGATATCTTGTATATTTCTAGGCGCAGCAGATGGATCACAGCGGAGAAGTCTCGTCTTGCAGGAGTCGTCTGCTTTCCAGCTTCAGGGTTTTGCAGTTTGTCAGCGTCTTGATGTTCTTGTATTTACACATTATTACCGTATTACTGCAGCGCCTGTCCGGCCAATCCCTACAGTAGCTGCACATCCACCCTGCTACTGTAGGGATCAGGGGCCACAGGATCGAATCAAGGGCCACAGTGCCGGCTTCTTACAGTCATTAGGATTATGATACCCGGGGTGGCCCCATCTTTCTTCCCAATAGAGGATATAAACTTGTGCAAAGTTATCCACAGGTCCCCAATGAGCAACTATCTTAAGGGTCACTCCACCCTTATATCCTATATCAGACAGGCAGGGGTGTTAATAAGGGAGGGGTCCTCCCTGCTTTGAGGATTGCTGGTGGGGGAGGTTGATGTGAAGCAGCACAAGGAGGGCCCCTCGCTACGTACACTGGATGATATCATCTCCATTCATCATTTATACCGGATACCATGATGCTTTGCAGCAGATATTGGTTCCATAAATCGGAACCAATGAAGAGAAAAGACGACCTCTCTGAGCAGCAGTTGTCGCTTTCAGATACCCCACCCCCGCCCTCCGTCTCCTCCTCTGGACATTACCCAAGAGCGAAAGATATGCAGATTTCCTTCATATTGCAAGACCTGAACCATATCAAGAACTTTATTGTGACATCATCGCCAGAGACATGACTATCTCCTGCACATAGCTGACCTGCAAGGGTTAATGATAGAAATTACATGTACACCCCAGGGAAAAAAACTTTATACTGGGTTCTACCTGGTGCAGGGAAAAGGCTGGAGCCTGACATAAGGACTCAAAGAAGAGAGAAGAGAGAATCCGTGTGTCACGCTCCGCCCCCTCAGGCCCTGCAGGCGGATAACACAGTCTATCAGTTTTGCCCAGGGTGTTCCTTTAAATGGATTCTCCAGACTTCCTAAAAACTATTTTATTCATATTCTATATTCTTGATTATCACCAAGGATCCGAGATCTTCTGAAACTTTTCTTTAGAATGCATAAAAATACTATAAAGAAAAAGATGATTAATATTATTATCTGTAGTCACCCCACTGATTGCAAAAATGCAAAGATTGAAAATGTTGGTAGGTATCTCAGACAGTACCATAAGCCCATCATAAATGTTCAGTTATTAATAATCTTGTGGATGGGATTGATAGTAAAGTGTGAGGTTCCCTGCGATACAAAACTTTGTAGGAGAATTAAAACTCCGTGTGATTATAAAATATTACATAAAGACCTGGATAAGCCACAGCACGGGCAGAAACACGGCAGATGAAATTTAATGTCGATAAGTGTAAAGTAAGGCACCAAGGACGCGGTAATAGTAATAATACATATACATTAAATGGAATAAAACTGGTGATAACGAAACAAGAGAAGGACCTGGGGATTCTGGTAACAAATAAGCTAAGAAGCAGCACTCAATGTCAGGCAGCAGCTGCAAAAGCAAATAGGATTTTAGGGTGTATAAAAAGAGAGATAAAAACCCGTGATTCAAATGTAATATTACCCCTCTATAAATCCCTTGTAAGGCCACATCTGGAATATGGGGTTCAGTTTTGGGCTCCACATTGTAATAAGGATATAAAACTGGAGAGGGTTCAAAGGCGGGTGACTGGATTATTAAATGGGATGGGAGGTGTCGCTTTCAATGAAAGACTAGAGAAGTTGGGCTTGTGCAGCTTGGAAAAAAGACGTCTTAGAGGGGATCTTATTAATATGTATAAGTATATGTGTGGTCAGTACAGAGAACTAGCACATGATCTGTTCCTTCCAAGGACTCTACAAATGACCAGGGGACCCCCATTGCGTGTGGAAGAAAGACGTTGCAGACATCAATATAGAAAAGGGTTCTTTACAGTTAGAGTGGTCAAACTATGGAATGTCCTACCCCAAGAGGCAGTGATGGCCGATACTATGTCAGCATTGAAATAAAGGGCTAGATGTTTATTTACTGACAAATGGCATTGAGGATTATAACAAATCTAGTAATGAACGACATGTAATTTATAGAGAAGGGTTGAACTTGATGCACCCGTGTCTTTTTCCAACCTATGTAACTATGTAAGTGTGTCAAGCATCAAGTCTTAGGAAACTCCAGGCACCTCCCACTTAGAGGCACCTCCCACTTATTGAGGCTCCTCCCCTCAGTCTATGTGCTGCAGTTTCCTAAGAATATTTTTTCTGGTGGTTTAGTTTATAATCTTCTGTCTTTGCTGTAATAGGATTTATATTTCCATGCACTAAATTCCTGCTGAGCTTGTGCTTATGTGAAGAGCAGAGATGTAATGTAAAGAATGAGGGAAAAACATGAGGCAGCAGTCACGAGGTGGATTCCTGACTCCAGTTAGACCCTGTTCTTCTTCACTCCTGGGAAATATAGTAAGTACAGGTTGTACGTCTCTACACTAAGCTTTCTTCTTTCTAGGGTTGCATTTCTTGCTTTGTCATCCGTTTTTAACGATTTCCGCGTCTCCATCGCTCATCCCGCATATCAGAAAAAAGAGTAAAGTCAAGATAAGTTTGTGTTTTGCTCAGATTCCTCTTAAGCCACAGATCAGAGGGATGACATCAGCCGCTCATTGCGCTGGATGTGCGTTCTGGCAGCTCCTCAGACATTCTTGGCTCGTGATCTGGCTTCATTTGTGCCCTAATAAATTTTTGTTTCTTCACAAAAAATAACAAAAAACACCTCCAGATTTTTGTTTGTTCCATGTTTGATTCCAGCCAGGAATAAATTACTGCTCCACTTATTGCTGGATCGACTGCGGTCTCTTAAATCTGAGTAGGAAGATGCAAAGAACATGTGAGGGAAACTTAACCTTTCCACCATATTGTCAGCCAGGGCTATGCTGAGAGCAACAGCGGGAGAGCCACAGGGTGGAGATCACGGACCTACAGTAAGGAGTAATACTGCGCGGACATTGCACGTAGGAGCGGCAAATATTTAGAAATTATTCTTATAGTTACTGACCCTGTGAAAAAAAATTACCTGGACATTTGCCTATATATTGTAATATTTAACATGAAGATTTAGTGTTAGACACTGTTGGTTAGAGTAGGAGATTGTCAAGGGATGAACACGGGGTGGTGGAGATGTACAATAACCTGTGGATAGTCACTAGAAGAAGCAACTCAATGGTTATGCGCTGGTTACAGTGGTGGTTGCCGTCAGGGCCGCCATCAGGGGGGTATTACTGGTACTCCCGTCAGGGGCCCGGCCACATGAATGAAGTAAAAGGGGCCCGCCGGGCTGCCGTCGCACCCCCCCTCCTCGGACTGTTGCCCCCCCCTCGCAACGCTCACGGCCCCCCCCCTCGCAACGCTCACGGGCCCCCCTCGCAACGCCCGCGGCACCCCCCTAGCGTCACCCCCCTAGCGACACTCCCCTAGCAACACTCGCGGCAGCCCCTGCATACCTGTTGTAGCTTCACTGGAGGGGAAGATGCAGCATGTGCTGAAGCTGCGTGTGGAGATCCCGCCCCCCAGCTCCTCTACACTGCCGACCGGACCTGCAGGCTGGTGAGTATGTTCCCCTATCCATTCTGATTCCCATCCCCCTGACCCCATTTGTAGATTGTATAAAGTTGGTTAAAAAGTTTTTTGGTATTTTTTCGTTTTCCTAGCGCTTTTTTGCCGCGATTTTCGTAATCGCGGCAAAAATGGCGCAGTTTCGCCGCGATTATATAAAAATCGCGGCAAAACCGCGTGATTTGTGCCGCAATTACGAAAATTGCATAAAAAAAAGATACAAAACATGAAAAGTGCTGTTAGGCTATATTCTCACAGTGCGGTCAAGTCACGTTTTTTTGCAAAAATTGTGGCAAAAAATGGGATTTCACCGCACTGTGTAACTAGACTAAGGCCTAATTCAGACGGCCGCATTCGGTCCGTGACATACGGAGCGTGATGGAGCCGGACTCCTAGCATCATAGTTATCAGTGTTGCTGGGAGTCCCTGCCTCTCTGCGGGAATACTGTCCCATACGGTAATGATGCTTTCAGTACGGGACCGGGGACAGTATTCCCACGGGAAGGGAGGGACTATGATCATAGATAACTGTGATGCTAGAAACCCGGCTCCCTGAACTGTGGTCGGTCCGGGAAATATGGCCGATACACGCTCCGTATATCACAGACCGAACATGGACATCTGAATAAACCACTTACTTGCCTCCTATTTTTGGTGCGGATTGTGCACTGAAAATTCACTACAAATGACAATATAAGGCCTTATTCACACGAACGTGTTATACGTCCGTGATACTTATTACGTCGCACGGATCTATGTTAGTGAATGGGGCCGTTCAGACTGTCAGTGAATTTCACGCAGCGTGTGTGCGCTGTGTAAAACTCACGACATGTCATATACTTGCCCGTGTTTCGCGCAGCACACACCCATTGAAGTCATTGGGTGCGTGCAAATCGTGCACGGCACACGGAAGCACTTCCGGGTGACGCGCGTGATTCGCGCTACACAGGGCCGCCATCAGGGGGGTATTAGGGGTACTAGTGTAGGGGGCACGGCCAAACTTAATTGAAAGGGGGGTCCGGCAACTGCCGCGACTTGCCTTTGGTAGAAAAAAACAGGCCCCTGCAATGGGGCCTGTTCTTTTCACCAAAACAATGTCGTGAGCTGCGGGCCCCCCTCTCGTCAAACACCGCCGTGAGCTGCGGGCCCCCCTCTCATCACAAGTCCGATCTATGGGGAAGGACAGCCACACAGGGACAGCAGCGCACAGTTTACTTACCTGCTGGCCCGCCTCCAACTCCGCCTCCTCGTCCGACTCCGCCTCCTCGTCGTCCTCCTCGTCCGACTCCGCCTCGTCCTCCTTCTCCAGAGCGTAGCTGCGTAAGGAGAGGGGGAGGAGTCTAGTTGTTGCGCGGCGGCAGGAGTTCTACGATCCCCGCCATTTTCTGGAGCCTGGAGGTCAAGGACGACATCTGGACCGAAGACATCGCCTGAAGAGGACTGGAGTGGGAGCAGCTCTTCTGACACGGTGAGTAAAGTGTCTCAAAGTGCTGTTTATGTATGGCCCTGTTCACACAGAGTATTTTGCAGGCCGAAAAAATCTGCCTCAAAATTCCTTAAAGAATTTTGAGTCAGATTTTGACCTGCCCACACTATCTTGCCGCGTTTTTTGCTGCGTTTTTTGCCCGCTGCGATTGAGGACAGCAGACAAAAAACGCAGCGAAAAATGCTGCTTTTCCTTTTTTCCGCGACTGGCTCCCATTGATTTCAGATTAAATCAATGGGAGGCGGTTATGGAAGTTGTTTGGTACTGATTCTGACGCAGTGTCCGAGTCAATATCAAGGCCCAAAAACTCTGTGAACTGGGCCTTATTGTTAGGGCTTATTCAGACGACCGTGTAATACATCCGTGCAACGTGCGTGATTTTCACGCGCCTCGCACGGACCTATGTTACTCTATGGGGCCGTGCAGACTGTCAGTGATTTTCACGCGCCTCGCACGGACCTATGTTACTCTATGGGGCCGTGCAGACTGTCAGTGACTTTCACTCTGCTGCGACTGTGATACGCTGCGGATTTTCCACAATAAAATGTGTTGCATAAAATCCGCAGTGTTCCTGCCTAGTGTGTTCCTACCCTAAGGCCGGATTTACACGAGCGTGTGCTTTTTGCGTGCGCAAAAACGTGGCGTTTTGTGCATGCAAAAGGTCCATAACAGCTCCGTGTGTCAGCAGCGTATGATGCGCGGCTGAGTGATTTTTGCGCAGCCGCCATCATTATGACACTCTGTTTGTATGTTTGTAGCACGTGGTGCTTTTCTGTTTTCATTCATAGTTTATACGGCTGCGGAAGTGCTGGGCATGATTTTCACGCACCCATTGACTTCAATGGGTGCGTGATGCGCGAACAATGCACAAATATCGGACATGTCGTGAGTTTTACGCAGCGGACACACGCTGCATGAAACTCACTGACAGTCGGCACGGCCCCATAGAGTAACATAGGTCCGTGCGAGGCGCGTGAAAATCACTGACAGTCTGAACGGCCCCATAGAGTAACATAGGTCCGTGCGAGGCGTGTGAAAATCACGCGCATTGCACGGACGTATTACACGTTCGTCTGAATAAGCCCTAACAATAAGGCCCAGTTCACAGAGTTTTTGGGCCTTGATATTGACTCGGACGCTGCGTCAGAATCAGCACCAAACAACTTCCAAAACCGCCTCCCATTGATTTAATCTGAAATCAATGGGAGCCAGTCGCGGCAAAAAGAAAAAGCAGCACGTCCTTTCTTGCCGCGGTTCCGCCTCTGACCTCCCATCGAAATCAATGGGAGGTAGAAAATGCATTTTTCCCTGCGTTTTTTGTCTGCTGTCCTCAATCGCCGCGGACAAAAAACGCAGCAAGATAGTGTGGGCAGGTCAAAATCTGCCTCAAAATTCGGTGCGCGGTTCCAGGCGGTCGCGGGTGGGCATGCGCGGGAGTTTGCGGGTGCGCGCGATTGGTCACACGGGCGGCAGTGTTTGACGGCCCCCATGACGACCCCCATGCTACCCAGGGCCGCCATCAGGGGGGGTATTATGGGTACTGATGTGAGAGGCCCGGCCAAACCTAATTGAAAGGGGGGCTCGCAGCTCACGACATTCTTTTGGTGAAAAAAACAAGCCCCATTGCAGGGGTTTGTTTTTCTTTTCTACCAAAGGCAAGTCGTGGCAGTTGCCGGGCCCCCCTTTCAATTAGGTTTGGCCGGGCCTCTCACATCAGTACCCATAATACCCCCGCTGATGGCGGCCCTGGGTACCATGATATGGTGCTGGACGGAGTACCGTTAACAGGCGGTGCCACGGTAGGGGGGCCCAGAAAATTTAGCTGTAGGGGGCCCTGAAATTCCTGATGGCGGCCCTGGTTGCCGTAGAGAAGAAGATGATCAGGGAAAGATGCCGATTGCTGTAATGAAGATGACCCGGGGATGGAACCTGGTGGCTGTAGAGAAGAAGACAACAAGGATGAGGGGGATGTAATGTAGAGAATAAGACATCCAGGGGTGGTGGCTGTAGAGAACAAGACACAAAGTGTAGTGGGTGAGGTACTGTAGAGAAGACCACCAAGGGTGGTTGCTATAGAGAAGAAGACATCCAGAGGAGGGTTCTGTAGACAAAAGAGACAATAAGGGGTAGTTGTTGTAGAGAAGATGACAACAAGAGATGGATGCTGTAGAGAACAAGATGACAAGGCTGGAGGGAGGTACTGTAGAGGTGAAGTCAACCAGCGGTTGTTACTGTAGAGAAGAAAACAACCAGGGGTGGAGGTTGTAGAGAACAACATAACAAGGGCGGAGTGAGATACTGTAGAGATAAAGACAACTAGAAGTTGTTACTGTAGAGAAGAAGAAGACAACAACCAGGAGTGGATGCTGAAGAGAAGAAGACAAACAGGGGTGGATGCTGAAGAGAAGAAGACAAACAGGGGTGGATGCTGAAGAGAAGAAGACAAACAGGGGTGGAGGTTGTAGAGAAGAAGACACCAAAGGTAGTGTGGGAGGTACTGTAGAGAAGTCCACCAAGGATGGTATCTGTAAAGAAAAAGACAATAAGGGGTGGATGCTGTAGAGAAGAAGATAACCTGGGGCGGATGCTGTTGAGCTCAAGACACGAAGGATGGAGTGGGAGGTAATGTAAAGAAGACGACACCAAGGGTAGTGGGGGAGGTCCTGTAGAGAAGAAGACTACAAGGGGTGTTTGCTGGTTAGAGGGAAAAAAAGGGGGATGGCTACTGTATAGAAGAAGACAACCAGGGGTTGTTCTTTCTCCTTAGTTGACTTCATTGTATCATGTATAATTTTCCAAAATAAAATAAAATATTGTCCACGACCATGAGACGGTTTCTGGTTGATGCAGTTCTTCCTTCACTTTGAACAATTCCCTATATACTATTTTATAGAGGGACTGAGGTTTCACAACACAAGCCGAATCTAATGATTTCGTCCCATTTTTGCCCTTATTTAGAATGTACGTTTGTTCTGGAGCTTCATACAACGTCTTTGCTATTTGTGAGATTTTCCCCTTACAGGTTATTTGTTTGGATTTAGTAATAACTTAGGAATGAAACAACAATAATAATATATTGTGGACAAGGCTGGAAGGTTTGGAGCACGGAATGAAGGCTGAACATCTGGTCTGGATTTTTAGAGGAAAGAGCCTCTGGTTGTTCTCAAGAGGGAATTTTTATGAAGAACAGAATCCAGAAGTCCTCCACGGATAGTCGCTCATAGTATGGACACGGCTTTACGCTTCCAGGCCCGGGCTGTCAGTTACCTTCATAATGTTGAGCTGGGAGGACGTCCATTTATAATAGTAACTCTCTCGTTACTCCTTGTGATGAAGTCGTCCATTGCTGCTCTGATCTGTTATCTGGACCCTTGCTACTCTCACTCATCTACTACATAAACCTTCCTCTAATTTCAAAGCAGCTTACATGGAAAGGTTATCAACCAGACTGTGACAGTAGAGAGACCACGCACCATGAAGTGACAACATGGTTGGAAAAGTTGACCTTCACTCATGTTTCTTGTATGGTTTTGAGACCAGGCAGAAGAGACTGTAGGCCAGGGTGAGAGACTGTAGGCCAGGGTGAGGGACTGTAGCCCATGGTGAGAGACTGTTGCCCAGGGTGAGGGACTGTAGCCCAGGGTGAGAGACTGTAGGCCAGGGTGAGAGACTGTAGGCCAGGGTGTGAGACTGTAGGCCAGGGTGAGAGACTGTTGCCCAGGGTGAGAGACTGTAGCCCAAGGTGAGGGACTGTAGCCCAGGGTGAGGGACTGTAGCCCAGGGTGAGGGACTATAGCCCAGGGTGAGAGACTGTAGCCCAAGGTGAGGGACTGTAGCCCAGGGTGAGGGACTGTAGCCCAGGGTGAGAGACTGTAGGCCAGGGTGAGAGACTGTAGGCCAGGGTGAGAGACTGTTGCCCAGGGTGAGGGACTGTAGCCCAGGGTGAGAGACTGTAGGCCAGAGTGAGAGACTGTAGCCCAGGGTGAGGGACTCTAGCCCAGGGTGAGAGACTGTAGCGCATGGTGAGGGACGGTAGCCCAGGGTGAGGGACTGTAGCCCGGGGTGAGAGACTGTAGCCCAGGGTGAGAGACTGTAGCCCAGGGTGAGGGTCTGTAGCCCATGGTGAGGGACTGTAGCCCAGAGCTCAGTGCAAGAACAATGGGAAGGAGCAGATTTAGGTTTCTGCACCCAATATAGATAAGTAAATGTTTTTATTCGAAAAACTGTTCAAGGGGGAATCCATGGTGTATGTAGGAAAGCAATTCCATCATCAATACAGGAAGAGTTCTTTACAGTAAGGGTGGTAAAAGCCTGAGTGTATTTGTGGGGGTCTACAAACTGGTAACCCCACAACCACTAAAATAAAGTGGCCAATGGCCCCTCTGAGGACCATGCCTACTTAAATGAAAGGGACTATAATATACATGAAACGCCAATGATGACATCAGTATCAACAATTATAAGGGTTTCGAGATAATCAGATTAAGGGGAATTCTCCTACTTTCCCACTTGACCCAATCTGCGAAGCCAAATTGGCCAATATTGACCAAGTGTTGAGGGACTTTTGAGGATACTGGACCCTGTGGCTGGGTCAAACTCCTCGGCAGCTGCAGGGATCACCTCTATGGTATGCACTCCCTTTAATGCAATGGAACAAAAATGATAAGCAGGTCGATTGCCCTAGAATGGGAATATAAAATGTCCTCCTTATGATACGGTGCTATGACATTAACATTGTCCTCCAGGTTGCATGATTCCAGGGTGGACACTCATCTTCCACCTTGTTTTGTATGTTCTCAAAATGTGCACAGCATTTACAAAAAAGGAAAACTTAAGATGACAACGATAAAAATTCCAGCCTGACTCTTGTCCTCTTGGGCCCGATGTTTTACGGGAAACAAGCCTGGAAAGTTCAGAGGTCGGTCAGACAACGATTCCTCAGCCAGCTGCCTATGAAACTTCATCCACATGTTGGTAATTCATCGCCATCCTCAGCGGAGACTAAAACCTGCAGCGTGTTTTCCAGCAGACGTCCGGAGGGTCTCGAGCGTCCTCTCCCCAAACATTCTGGACACATGATCCTGGCAATGATCTAAGAGCAGAGATATTGCAACCATCCCGCATTGTCACGATGTGGTGTCACTGGTATCTTCTGTTAGTAAACACATTCCATGCATTGCTTATTGCTAATGCCTCTCCTAATGAGTCCCAGGAAATACTATTATCAGAATGCAAAAAACAAAAAAATGCCATTATGGCCTCTCAGCCGCTGGAAATTGTATAATGCGAGAAGTTTGTGCTTCAGGATCTGGAACATCTCAGCTTAGGAATAAGTCATGGTGATTCAAGGCATTCAAGGCACAACGACCACAGATAAGACGACGACAACGACTGTTCGCATCTTATGGGGTCACATACAAGGTCTAAGGTTAAATAGCAATTTCCTGACTTATTATCCATTAACAAATACCTATATATCCAGGGGAGGACCTATAGAATGGGCAGCCAAGGGGACCTTACAGGGGGAATGGGATCGTCCTTCATGTTTATGGAGAATCAAGCGTTGGGCCAACAGAAACATTGACTACTTTCCACCTGGTGCCAAGTCATGAGGATTTCAAGATCAGAGTGCAGATTTGTAATACCCATACTGACCACAGGGAGGCGACATTTAGGATGGGGTGATAACCTGAAAGCTATATCACATACATTGCTTGGTGACGCCTTAAGGCAATGTTCCTTATAAGTCTTGGCAGTTCCTGAGCGGGGAAGTAAGGGAACAGGGCAAGTCTCCATCAATGGAGGGCGATCTGATGACCAAAAGCCAGCAGGGAGTCCTCCCAGTGCCTTATAGGGAGCACTGCTTACAGGTATAAGAAAATTCTGTTTCTATTACTTGTTATGAACATCTCCTGCGATTCCTCGCTATAATCCGGCTTCACCGGGGATGTCCCTCCTGCAGCTTTATCCAGGCTGTGGCCGGACACGAGGACGGAACGTCTTGAGATATTTTTAGATGTTGACAATAAATTGAGAAACTTAAAAAAAAAGCCCTGGCTCCGACCTCCGGACAAACAATGATCAGATTCCAATACAATTTATTTATTCCTCTCCATGGAAGAATCTTATGTTCCAGATCTTGTCTTCGTCTGGGGACTTTCTGAGAATGGATTTTTGCTGAAACATCATTGTCTGCAGATTCCGATCCAAGAAAGAAACCAAGACCGGTCAAAGCAAATCTCACGTCTCTTTAAGGATTCCCCTTAATGTATAAAAGGCTCGAACGTCCTCTGGTGAACCATTTATGAGTTACATCTACTGATCTTCGTCAACAGGTGCTGGGTGACAACCACTGATGGGAACCATTACAATGTTTTTCGGGGTGTCATGCAGCTTTCATCAGACCCTAAATTCCAAGGCTGGAGCTCCATGGCGACTTCACCCGATGCGAGGATCACAAGGTTGTATGAAATGCGTGTGAACATGATGCAACCGCTACGTGACATACATAAGAAATCTCCGTCTGTTGGATTCTTGGTCACAGATGACAAATCGCGTGCAACTTTCCAGCATTGATTGCAAAGTAAGTCGTGTTCGGCTGTGACAAGTTTTTGGCACAATTTAAACATTTTTGGGTGTCTTTTGGATGTCGCAAAGTCCAAATCACATTCGACTTGCAAATTAAATGCAGCCTAAAACAGTCACGCGACAGCAAGTCTCAGTCACATTACACACATTCTTGTTGCGCGGACAATGTCGCTGTGTAGCTCTGGGCTAAATCTACAATGCGTTCCACAGACTCCCACCTACTCCGACTGCTAAGTGTCCTAGTAATTGTAGCATTCTATAGATGAATCAGGGAGAGCAGGATGAACATTGATATGGTCCTGTCCAGGCGGCTTCCCTTTCGCTTTTCATAACCGAACTGAGGCAGATTGTGACGTGTGAAGATTTATCCAATATAGTTGGAAGTTGCATCTTTAAGGGACATCTGGCACAAGAGTCCGACCCCTTTATATTGGGACAAGGAGCCCTGGTGGAGACGGACTCGTTTGTGCATTTGCACATAAGTGACCAGAAGTGTAGATGAGGCTCACGTGCGGTCGGAAATGTTTTTATACAGTCTTCTCAGGGGCACAAGAAGTTATCATGGGGTCCCATATCTAAAGCTTGGAATTGGGTCTCAGTTCTATCCATTCCCAGCAGGTCGGGGTCAGAGACTGTGAAGTATAACAGAGTTTTTATTTCAGTTCCTTGTACCTTTTGCTTCATCTCCATAGCCTCTCACTGCCCTACATACGCTCTCCTTCCCGCTTCTCCCGCACTCTCAATATTTCACCCTTGCGCTCCCTTCCGTATGTAGTTCCCATGCTCTCATTGCCAGCACTCCTTTAATAACGGGGGTGGCCCGAATCTACTGGGTCCCATAGCAGTTGCTAGTCCTCCTCCCATGGTATTTCCACTGTTCAGTCTTTGGAGTATCACATAAAACTAGTTGGACCTTGTAACTGGTCAAGGAACCCAACATGCCCTGGATTATGCCCCCGATCAGCTCGCATGGGTAGGGGGGTAGCTCAACTCTCTCGGAGTTCCTTGAAGAAGTTAATGGGGTCTGACTTGATGGCTGCCGTCCTCTAATATCCCCAGATGTCCATCAATATTCAGTGCAGGTAGAAAGAAAAGAAATTGTTCAACTAAGAGACCCCCAGAACTGTCCTGAGCATTGTAAATGGCCACTACAGGACCATCCCGGGACTAGAAGTATTGATGGCTCATGATCGGTCCAGATGTGGAGGAGGAATCCCATCATCTTCATATCACTTATTCCAAGGTGCAGGTCAGTTCTGATGGAATTTAGCTTCATGTTGCTGGATCAGACGGTGATCGGCGCCTCGGAATTGTTCTTGGTGTTATTTTAAGAGCCCGTAGAGGTTTTTGTTTCTAATAATTCCTACGTAATCGACGCGCAACTCCCACTCACTGTTTAGATATGAAAAATATTATCTGTAATGACATCAACTTTATCGGAATTTCTGACAAACTTCACAAAAAATTCCAGTAAAAGGAGAAATTTGATATTTTTTTAAGCTTATTTAGGAAGTAGAGATCTCTATAAATAGAAATTGGGGTCCAGATTGACTGTCAATTATACTTACAGTCCAGGATGCCAATGAAAATGTTAACGTTTCGATTTTGATGTGCCCCATAGGTCAATAGAAGGTGAGAAAGAATCGACTGACGTCTCATCTGCAACGGAGGGGTAAAATTATCTGAATCTCTCCTGTGTCACTGACCCCTTATGTACAGTCACTGTGTGCAGTCTCTTTCTCCTGTGCAGTCTCTGTGTGCAGTCTCTTCCTCCTGGGCAGTCACTGTGTGCAGTCTCTTCCTCCTGGGCAGTCACTGTGTGCAGTCTCTTCCTCCTGGGCAGTCACTGTGTGCAGTCTCTTCCTCCTGGGCAGTCACTGTGTGCAGTCTCTTACTCCCATGAAGTCTCTCGTAAGCTCCGCTGTTTGCGCTCTAGACTCCTCCTACCTTCAGTTTCCAGGACAGGAAGTAGCTGTCTGACACCTACCATTATCAGCCATATTATCTTTTATGGGGCTACGTTTATGTCACAGATAAGCTTCTCCTCTTCAGCGTTCCCTCGTGGTCTAAGTGTCAGACAGAGCAGAGCCTTCGCCCTCATTTATAGCGTTTAAAACAAGGAATGCTGGGAAATGTAATTTATTAGTGACTTAAGTGAGGGAGGATGTAGCTAACTTCTCCCACTTAGAAATAACTATGGGCTGAAGCCTGGGACATAACTGCAGGATGGAAAACTAAGGGGATTTATAACAAAAAGATTGAGCAGTTTCAGAAAAGTGTTTCTTCTAATTTTTAGAAATATGTTATTGTAATGTCAGGATAGGGAGACAGACAGGTGAGCCCTAATCGACCGTCCACTCAGTCCCTGCCTACTTGCACAGCCCGTCCTAGGCGACGGCGTACAACTGGGCGACTGTCCCTACGCTCACTATGTGCACAACAGACAAACAAGACAAGGGAACACAAAAGCAAGGAATGTGGGGCAGTTGCCCACGGCAACACCGTGGGCAACAGGGTAGTGGACGACCCGAGTCAAACCAGGAGACTACGTGGTAACAAATGCAGAGCAGGAGAATAGTCAGTCAAGCCAGGGTCAATATGAAGCAGAGGTCAATGGTAACAGCAGGAACAGCAGAGCCAGGAAACAAGAGAATCACAGGCAAAGGACAAGCAGCAAATGAAGGTATAAGTGGACCAAGGGCGGGAGCTAGAACCGTCTGGCCAGGCTGCGATAGGCTCTCCCACTCCTCAGCCTACCAGCCTGAGTGGTAGCAGATCGAGTCACTCTAGCAGACCTAGGAACAGATGCAGGCTGATTAACCACGGGCGTCGACACAGAAGCTGTGTCTGGCAAATCCTTCACAGTTATAAGGGACCTGAAACGACAAAATATAAATTCCCATTACTTACTTCTTTATTAAGTGACATTTCAGTTCATTCCAGACATTCTGCTCTTTACTCCTTGTCCCTGGTGCATGTCCCCAGTATCACGGACATCTCTTGGAGAACTGACTGGAGAAGACAAACAATGGACCTGTACTGCAATCTAAGAATATAAATAATCAGATGAGTCCATGATATACAATAAAGCTTTATATCGTAACTAATAACCTGGACAATGGTTTCTTACATATAATAACTAATATATTCAGTGTCCGTGAAGTTTTTCCAGCTTCTCCAGTGTCCACTGCTCACACATCATCTTATTTTCTGTCCTCCTGTTATCAGTGATTCATTCGTCATTCTGTATAAAGGTCCCGGAGTATAAATCATTATTCGCCTTCTGTATTAGGGTCAATTTCATTTGGAGATTAAGATGTTTAATAAGGAGGAGGGGGAGGGGAGGTGCAATAATAAATGTCCCTGATGTGTCCATATATTATACTGAGGTCTATGGGGAGGGTCTGAACCATGAATTCATGGAGGGTCTTATCTCACTGTCCTCAGCCATTATCAGTGTGAAGAGCCGCTCTGTCTGAGGAGGCCGCTAATTCTGGGACACAGCTCTCATCTCACTCAGCAAATTTCCAATCTTAATCCAGTCGCTCAATTACATGATTCTCCTGGTACAGACACAATCGCCCCAATGACTCGTGTCCCATAAATTATCCTGAGCACTGGGTGCTGGGACCCATCACACTCAGTAATTCCATGTCCAATAAATCAGAACTAGAACATTGTGTTCCCTCATTAATAGCACAAGAGCCGATTATATTATCTGTTATTATACAGCGGTGATGGATGGAGAAGATGTATACACAATGTCTGCAAGGAGCTGCACAGCACCAGCAATTACAGACGCCCATGCAGATTGTGTCCATAGGGGGGCAGTGTTATAGTAGTTATAATCCTGTATATAGGGGCAGTATTATAGTAGTTATATTCTTGTATATAGGGGCAGTATTATAGTAGTTATATTCTTGTATATAGGAGCAGTATTATAGTAGTTATATTCTTGTATATAGGAGCAGTATTATAGTAGTGATATTCTTGTATATAGGGGGCAGTATTATAGTAGTTATATTCTTGTATATAGGAGCAGTATTATAGTAGTTATATTCTTGTATATAGGGGACAGTATTATAGTAGTTATATTCTTGTATATAGGAGGCAGTATTATAGTAGTTATAATCCTGTATATAGGGGCAGTATTATAGTAGTTATATTCTTGTATATAGGGGTCAGTATTATAGTAGTTATATTCTTGTATATAGGAGCAGTATTATAGTAGTTATATTCTTGTATATAGGGGACAGTATTATAGTAGTTATATTCTTGTATATAGGAGGCAGTATTATAGTAGTTATATTCTTGTATATAGGAGCAGTATTATAGTAGTTATATTCTTGTATATAGGGGACAGTGTTACAGTAGTTATATTCTTGTATATAGGAGCAGTATTATAGTAATTTTATTCTTGTATATAGGGGCAGTATTATAGTAGTTATATTCTTGTACATAGGGGGCAGTATTATAGTAGTTATATTCTTGTATATAGGAGGCAGTATTATAGTAGTTATATTCCTGTATATAGGGGCAGTATTATAGTAGTTATATTCTTGTATATAGGAGCAGTATTAAAGTAGTTATATTCTTGTATATAGGAGCAGTATTATAGTAGTTATAGTCTTGTATATAGGAGCAGTATTATAGTAGTTATATTCTTGTATATAGGGGGCAGTATTATAGTAGTTATATTCTTGTATATAGCGGCAGTATTATAGTAGTTATAGTCTTGTATATAGGAGCAGTATTATAGTAGTTATATTCTTGTATATAGGGGCAGTATTATAGTAGTTCTATTCTTGTATATAGGGGCAGTATTATAGTAGTTATATTCTTGTATATAGGGGCAGTATTATAGTAGTTATATTCTTGTATATAGGGAGCAGTATTATAGTAGTTATATTCTTGTATATAGGAGTAGTATTATAGTAGTTATATTCTTGTATATAGGGGGCAGTATTATAGCAGTTATAGTCTTGTATATAGGGGGCAGTATTATAGTAGTTATATTCTTGTATATAGGGGCAGTATTATAGCAGTTATATTCTTGTCTATAGGGGCAGTATTATAGTGGTTATATTCTTGTATGTAGGGGCAATATTATAGTAGTTATATTCTTGTATATAGGAGCAGTATTATAGTAGTTATATTCTTGTATATAGGGGCAGTATTATAGTAGTTATATTCTTGTATATAGGAGTAGTATTATAGTAGTTATATTCCTGTATATAGGAGCAGTATTATAGTAGTTATATTCTTGTATATAGGAGCAGTATTATAGTAGTTATATTCTTGTATATAGGAGCAGTATTATAGTAGATATATTCTTGTATATAGGAGCAGTATTATAGTAGTTATATTCTTGCATATAGGGGACAGTGTTACAGTAGTTATATTCTTGTATATAGGAGCAGTATTATAGTAATTTTATTCTTGTATATAGGGGCAGTATTATAGTAGTTATATTCTTGTACATAGGGGGCAGTATTATAGTAGTTATATTCTTGTATATAGGAGGCAGTATTATAGTAGTTATATTCCTGTATATAGGGGCAGTATTATAGTAGTTATATTCTTGTATATAGGAGCAGTATTAAAGTAGTTATATTCTTGTATATAGGAGCAGTATTATAGTAGTTATAGTCTTGTATATAGGAGCAGTATTATAGTAGTTATATTCTTGTATATAGGGGGCAGTATTATAGTAGTTATATTCTTGTATATAGCGGCAGTATTATAGTAGTTATAGTCTTGTATATAGGAGCAGTATTATAGTAGTTATATTCTTGTATATAGGGGCAGTATTATAGTAGTTATATTCTTGTATATAGGGGCAGTATTATAGTAGTTATATTCTTGTATATAGGGGCAGTATTATAGTAGTTATATTCTTGTATATAGGGAGCAGTATTATAGTAGTTATATTCTTGTATATAGGAGTAGTATTATAGTAGTTATATTCTTGTATATAGGGGGCAGTATTATAGCAGTTATAGTCTTGTATATAGGGGGCAGTATTATAGTAGTTATATTCTTGTATATAGGGGCAGTATTATAGCAGTTATATTCTTGTCTATAGGGGCAGTATTATAGTGGTTATATTCTTGTATGTAGGGGCAATATTATAGTAGTTATATTCTTGTATATAGGAGCAGTATTATAGTAGTTATATTCTTGTATATAGGGGCAGTATTATAGTAGTTATATTCTTGTATATAGGAGTAGTATTATAGTAGTTATATTCCTGTATATAGGAGCAGTATTATAGTAGTTATATTCTTGTATATAGGAGCAGTATTATAGTAGTTATATTCTTGTATATAGGAGCAGTATTATAGTAGATATATTCTTGTATATAGGAGCAGTATTATAGTAGTTATATTCTTGTATATAGGGGCAGTATTATAGCAGTTATATTCTTGTATATAGGGGGCAGTATTATAGTAGTTATATTCTTGTATATAGGGGCAGTATTATAGTAGTTATATTCTTGTATATAGGGGCAGTATTATAGTAGTTATATTCTTGTATATAGGGAGCAGTATTATAGTAGTTATATTCTTGTATATAGGAGTAGTATTATAGTAGTTATATTCTTGTATATAGGAGTAGTATTATAGCAGTTATATTCTTGTATATAGGGGGCAGTATTATAGCAGTTATAGTCTTGTATATAGGGGGCAGTATTATAGTAGTTATATTCTTGTATATAGGAGTAGTATTATAGCAGTTATATTCTTGTATATAGGGGGCAGTATTATAGCAGTTATAGTCTTGTATATAGGGGGCAGTATTATAGTAGTTATATTCCTGTATATAGGGGGCAGTATTATAGTAGTTATAGTCTTGTATATAGGAGCAGTATTATAGTAGTTATATTCTTGTATATAGGGGCAGTATTATAGTAGTTATATTCTTGTATATAGGGGCAGTATTATAGTAGTTATATTCTTGTATATAGGGGCAGTATTATAGTAGTTATATTCTTGTATATAGGGAGCAGTATTATAGTAGTTATATTCTTGTATATAGGAGTAGTATTATAGTAGTTATATTCTTGTATATAGGAGTAGTATTATAGCAGTTATATAGCAGTTATATTCTTGTATATAGGGGGCAGTATTATAGTGGTTATATTCTTTTATATAGGGGGCAGTATTATAGCAGTTATATTCTTGTATATAGGGGGCAGTATTATAGTGGTTATATTCTTTTATATAGGGGGCAGTATTATAGTGGTTATATTCTTGTATATAGGGGGCAGTATTATAGTAGTTATATTCTTGTATATAGGGGCAGTATAATAGTAGTTATATTCTTGTATATTGGGGGCAGTATTATAGTAGTTATATTCTTGTATATAGGAGAAGTATTATAGTAGTTATATACTTATACATGGGGGCAGCATTATAGTAGTTATATTCTTGTATATAGGAGCAGTATTATAGTAGTTATATTCTTGTATATAGGAGCAGTATTATAGTAGTTATATTCTTGTATATAGGGGCAATATTATAGTAGTTATATTCTTGTATATAGGAGCAGTATTATAGTAGTTATATTCTTGTATATAGGGGCAGTATTATAGCAGTTATATTCTTGTATATAGGGGGCAGTATTATAGTGGTTATATTCTTTTATATAGGGGCAGTATTATAGTAGTTATATTTTTGTATATAGGGGGCAGTATTATAGTAGTTATATTCTTGTATATAGGGGGCAGTATTATAGTAGTTATATTCTTGTATATAGGAGCAGTATTATAATAGTTATATTCTTGTATATAGGGGCAGTATTATAGCAGTTATATTCTTGTATATAGGGGGCAGTATTATAGTGTTTATATTCTTGTATATAGGGGGCAGTATTATAGTAGTTATATTCTTGTATATTGGGGGCAGTATTATAGTAGTTATATTCTTGTATATAGGAGAAGTATTATAGTAGTTATATACTTATACATGGGGGGCAGCATTATAGTAGTTATATTCTTGTATATAGGAGCAGTATTATAGTAGTTATATTCTTGTATATAGGGGCAGTATTATAGTAGTTATATTCTTGTATATAGGGGCAATATTATAGTAGTTATATTCTTGTATATAGGGGCAATATTATAGTAGTTATATTCTTGTATATAGGGGGCAGTATTATAGTAGTTATATTCTTGTATATAGGAGAAGTATTATAGTAGTTATATACTTATACATGGGGGCAGCATTATAGTAGTTATATTCTTGTATATAGGAGCAGTATTATAGTGGTTATATTCTTGTATATAGGGGCAGTATTATAGTAGTTATATTCTTGTATATAGGGGCAGTATTATAGTAGTTATATTCTTGTATATAGGGGCAGTATTATATTAGTGATATTCTTGTATATAGGGGGCAGTATTATAGTAGTTATATTCTTGTATGTAGGGGCAGTATTATAGTAGTTATATTCTTGTATATAGGGGGCAGTAGTATAGTAGTTATATTCTTGTATATAGGGGCAGTATTATAGTAGTTATATTCTTGTATATAGGAGCAGTATTATAGTAGTTATATTCTTGTATATAGGGGGCAGTATTATAGTAGTTATATTCTTGTATATAGGAACAGTATTATAGTAGTTATATTCTTGTATATAGGGGCAGTATTATAGTAGTTATATTCTTGTATATAGGAGCAGTATTATAGTAGTTATATTCTTGTATATAGGGGCAGTATTATAGTAGTTATATTCTTGTATATAGGGAGCAGTATTATAGTAGTTATATTCTTGTATATAGGAGGCAGTGCTATAGTAGTTATATTCTTGTATATAGGAGCAGTATTATAGTAGTTATATTCTTGTATATAGGGGCAATATTATAGTAGTTATATTCTTGTATATAGGGGCAGTATTATAGTAGTTATATTCTTGTATATAGGAGCAGTATTATAGTAGTTATATTCTTGTATATAGGGGCAGTATTATAGTAGTTATATTCTTGTATATAGGGGCAGTATTATAGTAGTTATATTCTTGTATATAGGGAGCAGTATTATAGTAGTTATATTCTTGTATATAGGGGCAGTATTATAATAGTTATATTCTTGTATATAGGAGCAGTATTATAGTAGTTATATTCTTGTATATAGGAGCAGTATTATAGTAGTTATATTCTTGTATATAGGGGGCAGTATTATAGTAGTTATATTCTTGTATATAGGGGGCAGTATTATAGTAGTTATATTCTTGTATATAGGAGCAGTATTATAGTAGTTATATTCTTGTATATAGGGGCAATATTATAGTAGTTATATTCTTGTATATAGGAGCAGTATTATAGTAGTTATATTCTTGTATATAGGGGCAGTATTATAGCAGTTATATTCTTGTATATAGGGGGCAGTATTATAGTGGTTATATTCTTTTATATAGGGGCAGTATTATAGTAGTTATATTTTTGTATATAGGGGGCAGTATTATAGTAGTTATATTCTTGTATATAGGGGGCAGTATTATAGTAGTTATATTCTTGTATATAGGAGCAGTATTATAATAGTTATATTCTTGTATATAGGGGCAGTATTATAGCAGTTATATTCTTGTATATAGGGGGCAGTATTATAGTGTTTATATTCTTGTATATAGGGGGCAGTATTATAGTAGTTATATTCTTGTATATTGGCGGCAGTATTATAGTAGTTATATTCTTGTATATAGGAGAAGTATTATAGTAGTTATATACTTATACATGGGGGGCAGCATTATAGTAGTTATATTCTTGTATATAGGAGCAGTATTATAGTAGTTATATTCTTGTATATAGGGGCAGTATTATAGTAGTTATATTCTTGTATATAGGGGCAATATTATAGTAGTTATATTCTTGTATATAGGGGCAATATTATAGTAGTTATATTCTTGTATATAGGGGGCAGTATTATAGTAGTTATATTCTTGTATATAGGAGAAGTATTATAGTAGTTATATACTTATACGTGGGGGCAGCATTATAGTAGTTATATTCTTGTATATAGGAGCAGTATTATAGTGGTTATATTCTTGTATATAGGGGCAGTATTATAGTAGTTATATTCTTGTATATAGGGGCAGTATTATAGTAGTTATATTCTTGTATATAGGGGCAGTATTATATTAGTGATATTCTTGTATATAGGGGGCAGTATTATAGTAGTTATATTCTTGTATGTAGGGGCAGTATTATAGTAGTTATATTCTTGTATATAGGGGGCAGTAGTATAGTAGTTATATTCTTGTATATAGGGGCAGTATTATAGTAGTTATATTCTTGTATATAGGAGCAGTATTATAGTAGTTATATTCTTGTATATAGGGGGCAGTATTATAGTAGTTATATTCTTGTATATAGGAACAGTATTATAGTAGTTATATTCTTGTATATAGGGGCAGTATTATAGTAGTTATATTCTTGTATATAGGAGCAGTATTATAGTAGTTATATTCTTGTATATAGGGGCAGTATTATAGTAGTTATATTCTTGTATATAGGGAGCAGTATTATAGTAGTTATATTCTTGTATATAGGAGGCAGTGCTATAGTAGTTATATTCTTGTATATAGGAGCAGTATTATAGTAGTTATATTCTTGTATATAGGGGCAATATTATAGTAGTTATATTCTTGTATATAGGGGCAGTATTATAGTAGTTATATTCTTGTATATAGGAGCAGTATTATAGTAGTTATATTCTTGTATATAGGGGCAGTATTATAGTAGTTATATTCTTGTATATAGGGGCAGTATTATAGTAGTTATATTCTTGTATATAGGGAGCAGTATTATAGTAGTTATATTCTTGTATATAGGGGCAGTATTATAATAGTTATATTCTTGTATATAGGAGCAGTATTATAGTAGTTATATTCTTGTATATAGGAGCAGTATTATAGTAGTTATATTCTTGTATATAGGGGGCAGTATTATAGTAGTTATATTCTTGTATATAGGGGGCAGTATTATAGTAGTTATATTCTTGTATATAGGAGCAGTATTATAGTAGTTATATTCTTGTATATAGGGGCAGTATTATAGTAGTTATATTCTTGTATATAGGGGCAGTATTATAGTAGTTATATTCTTGTATATAGGGGCAGTATTATAGTAGTTATATTCTTGTTTATAGGGACAGTATTATAGTAGTTATATTCTTGTATATAGGGGCAGTATTATAGTAGTTATATTCCTGTTATATAGGGGGCAGTATTATAGTAGTTATATTCTTGTATATAGGGGACAGTATTATAGTAGTTATATTCTTGTATATAGGGGGCAGTATTATAGTAGTTATATTCTTGTATATAGGGGCAGTATTATAGTAGTTATATTCTTGTATATAGGGACAGTATTATAGTAGTTATATTCTTGCATATAGGGACAGTATTATAGTAGTTATATTCTTGTACATTATGGTAGTTATATATCTGTCCCTTTTTATCTATTATATGTTACATGAGTTATCATTTGCATCAAGCATGTCTCTGCCATTTTCACCTGGTTGCAGCTTAGTAGTCACAGGAGTAGAGGGCACATATTTGGTTTTCTCCGCACATATTTGGTTTTCTCTCCCTTCCGGCTTCCTCTGGGACATCAAGCCGCAAGGGTGAAACCCAGGGTCGGGCGAGAGTGTTTGGTCTGCCGCCTAGAAATTTTAAAGATTTTTACTTACCTTGATGCTTTTATTTCTTCTTACTTCTGTGAGTATGGATTAAACTTGGCGTGGAGCAATCTATGTGTCTTCCTTTTTCCATCTATTAGAGACATAAGATCCTTTTCCTACCAGGAGTTCTTTGAATGTGGAGAGAGACGATAAGGAGCTTGGTGGAACTACAAGGATAAGAATTACCATCCACACCCTCATTGGATTGCGGACTGTCCACTGCATTTTTCTGGGAGAGAGTCCATACTGAATGATATTGGACTGTTACCAGTGCCGTCTGAGCGGTAAACTTTACTGTACTTTATATATGTTATTTAGGGTATTTGTTGGATCATACCCAATTTAGTTTTGCCTGCTCCGGTCTGAGAGAGATTTTGTGGGTATTTGAGCCAAGAGAAACCGCCATTATACATGATATTATTAGCAGTGTTGTATTGTATATTTTAGAATCTAATAAATTCTAGAGATAAAAATGACCTAAAGTCTATAACATTTCCTCCGTGCCCAGTGCTAAGCACACAAATATCTTTAGTTCATCTGCCGGTTCTGATATGGGATTGGGGTTATGGAGGTGACACTTAGTTAAGAGTTCTGGAATTAGACATTAACATTGTACAGCCGAGGATCATGGCGTCATTATCACAGTGTAGACATTTGCATCCATTACATGTATCACCAGCCGAGAGCCTCGTGATGAATCTGGATGCAGGGCCCGGAGATTCTTTACATTTACTTTATTGTCTTGCTTTGATCTTCCAGGAGCAGCGGTGCCTTGATGGGGGAACCTTCCTCTTACGGGCAACGATTGCTCAACCATCTGCATCATTTATTCATCTGGGGTACATGGCAGGATTGTCATTAGGTCCTACTGCTTTGTGCTATCTGTGAGTCGTTCTAAGATTGGTGGGGTCCTCCATTCAACCTCTAGAGCCCGGGCCCCATCTGACCCCATTCCAGCCACATATAGGAGAGGTTGCTGGTCATGTGCATGGCTCTCTCCACTGAAGTCGATTGGAATTAGGGAAACTTTTAAAGAGAAATCCACACACCTGTAAGGTCGTCTCTTCTAGACTTTATAGAATTGTTGAAAAGTCTTCAGGGGTCCCCTATTTTCCTGATAGGTGGGAGTCCCAGGGGTAAACAGTGTATACACTACTCATATACATAATGATTGCCAGAGAAGTAACTAGAAAATTCTTGGAACCGTGGATCAAAAGGACCAGCCTGGGTGGTGGAGGTCCCCTGGATCATTAAGGTGGTGGATGCCCCAGGGCACGTACGCCTTGTGCTCCCTCTATAACTCAGCCCTGGCCATAGGGTGCTCTGTTAAAATGCTATATTGTATCTGTGATCTTTTTATGGCTGTTATCACCTAGGCTGAAATGAATGGAAACTATAAGATGAAAGTTTGCACCACAAGCTCACAAAGTGCTTACAGCCGGTCATGTGGACAATCTTAACTCAGTATAGGATTTCTGTTACCTCATGAACCTCGTCAGCATAGTGAGCACATAGGCAGGACTATGGAAATAACATACAGAATAATGATAGACATACATGAGATTAGAGGAGGAGGAAAGAGAGAGCAGGCTAATTGAGGCTGAGTTTTCTTCTATGCAGTTGGGTGACTGGGTGACCAGTAGATTCAGCTTCATTACTACTCTCATGGCTGATTATGGATTCAACTTCCTGTCCTGAGCTACAATTGGAACAGCAGCTCTGAAGTTAAAACTGCTAAAATCTTAGTGGAAAATATATAGCTAAAAGTTTGGCAAAATATATTTCAGAAGACCTTAATTTTCCCTAAGATTAGTCAGCTGGGAGGACATTTATTTTCATGCTGTTATGATCCAGGCTGTAGCTAAGAGGACAAGTTAGCTACTTCCTCCCTCACCGATGTCACCATTGTATTAGACTTCTCAGCATTCCTTTATTTTTCAACTTATAAAACGAAAAAAAAACTCATCACTCAAGACTATAAGTGAGAATGAAATCTCTGCTCTGTCGGACATGTTCCTGATAGACAATTAACAGTGAATCACTAATATTAAATCATGTTTTATACTCTACAGGAAAAGACTGAAGCAAACAGGTCTCTGGACGGTGAGAGGGATGAGAAGGTCATTTAATTGTAATTTACTGCCTGGGAGAACTGAGAGAAACCTCTGGATGATTAATGGGAAATAAAAAGCAGTCCCATGAGACACAATATGGCTGACTATGTTAGGTGCAGATAGCTACTTCCTGTCCCAGAAACTGAAGGCAGGTGAAAGTGCACAAAGTGACTACACAGGAGGAAGAGACTGCACACAGTGACTGCACAAGAGGAGTTGAGCACAGGAGAAGCTTCAGTTTTGTCTAGAGCTGAGCTAGAAAACTTATAGGATTTATTATCTCAGACTATACCTAAAATTTAAACTTCAAGTTAGCTCCTTCCTCACGTTCCACAGTCTGTCTCACTCGGTTTCCTGCACTGATGAGACATGTGGGGTCATCTCTTCTTGTCTGCAGTGTCATGATGAGCCTTGTGGACATCTTCATAGGAAATACTCTCTGTATTCGATAGCAAAAAATCTTACCGAGGGAGTTAGTACTAGAAATGACTGGATGGCTCATGACAATGCTTCTCGAAGACAGACAGGAAGTAGCTATCTGCACTCGTGTACCTAAAGGACAACTCTGGTCAAAGACTTCATTTTGACTTTTTCCTGAAGTCACGCTTTACTAGAGAGCCGCAGTTGGAGGGTTTCTGTCAATGAGTCTTATTACTTATGTCTTATTCAATAGAAAACAATGTAAACATGACCGCCAAGAGTCCCGGGAGGATGGGAACTGTGAACTGAGGCCAAAGTGATGTCATTGTTCACATGTCTTTGGATTTCGGAGAGAGTGACATTTACACGTGGTAATAGGAGGAGGATGAAGCTTTGTCATGTCGGCTCAGCATGACTGGACAAGAAGCTGAAGGAATGTACTTATGGGATAGCAGTGACTCAGACGCACATGTTATATGGAGAGGAGTGCAGCTCTGGATATCACATAATGACACTGGTCACCGGCCAAGACAAATACAAATGGCACTAAGTCAATACATTTGTTCAGTATGAAAAGATCCTCATTGCGGCCAAATGATTGTACAGGGAATCACTGAAAAAAATTGAGGAATTCATCGGAAGACGCAAATGTTGTAACTTGTCTGTTATAAAAGAGCCGTACTAATCTCTAACATATCCCAACAAGCTGAGGGACGCCAGAAAACGGCCAATATGTGAGGATCTACAAGGATATAACCACCATGTACTGTAGCTGGGACTACGAGGTAACAAGGATCAGAATAATGATCACAATGAGATCAGCACCTGCCATAGGTACAATAAAAAAAAGTTCATCAAGTTCAACTCCTTTATAGCCCCTTTCACCTTTGATCACTGCATTACAATTTATATATAGAATATAGAATCTGGGGAAAAAAGCGGAGTCACTATGTACATACATTACATTACTTATCCTGTACTGATCCTGAGTTATATCCTGTATTATACTCCAGAGCTGCACTCACTATTCTGCTGTGGAGTCACTGTGTACATACATTACATTACTTATCCTGTACTGATCCTGAGTTACATCCTGTATTATACTCCAGAGCTGCACTCACTATTCTGCTGGTGGAGTCACTGTGTACATACATTACATTACTTATCCTGTACTGATCCTGAGTTACATCCTGTATTATACTCCAGAGCTGCACTCACTATTCTGCTGGTGGAGTCACTGTGTACATACATTACATTACTTATCCTGTACTGATCCTGAGTTACATTCTGTATTATACTCCAAAGCTGCACTCACTATTCTGCTTCTGGAGTCACTGTGTACATACATTACTTATCCTGTACTGATCCTGAGTTATATCCTGTATTATACTCCAGAGCTGCACTCACTATTCTGCTGGTGGAGTCACTGTGTACATACATTACATTACTTATCCTGTACTGATCCTGAGTTATATCCTGTATTTTACTCCAGAGCTGCACTCACTATTCTGCTGGTGGAGTCACTGTGTATATACATTACATTACTTATCCTGTACTGATCCTGAGTTATATCCCGAATTATACTGCAGAGCTGCACTCACTATTCTGCTGGTGGAGTCACTGTGTACATACATTACTTATCCTGTACTGATCCTGAGTTATATCCTGTATTATACTCCAGAGCTGCACTCACTATTCTGCTGGTGAAGTCACTGTGTACATACATTACATTACTTATCCTGTACTGATCCTGAGTTATATCCTGTATTATACTCCAGAGTAGCACTCACTATTCTGCTGGTGGAATCACTGTGTACATACATTACTTATCCTGTACTGATCCTGAGTTACATCCTGTATTATACTCCAGAGCTGTTGCTCTTTCTACTGAAGGGGCTATGGAAAGCTCTCACCGATCACCCCCTGCATACAAGTCTTCACTGACCCTGCTCTCCCTTTTCCCCATATCTGTCAGACTTAGGTATGTTAATCCAAAAGTCACGCTGCTGTGCCATTTCTGTGTACAAGAAGGCTACACACTGCCAACTACTCCAGAGCTGCACACACTATTCTGCTGGTGGAGTCGCTGTGTACATACATTACTTACCCTGTACTGATCCTGAGTTACATCCTGTATTATACTCCAGAGCGGCACTCGCTATTCTGCTGGTGGAGTCACTGTGTACATACATTACATTACTTATCCTGTACTGATCCTGAGTTATGTCCTGGATTATACTCCAGAGCCGCACTCACTATTCTGCTGGTGGAGTCACTGTCTACATACATTACATTACTTATCCTGTACTGATCCTGAGTTACATCCTGTATTATACTCCAGAGCTGCACTCACTATTCTGCTGCTGGAGTCACTGTGTACATACACTACATTACATATCCTGTACTGATCCTGAGTTACATCCTGTATTATACTCCAGAGCTGCACTCACTATTCTGCTGGTGGAGTCACTGTGTACATTACATTACTTATCCTGTACAGATCCTGAGTTATATCCTGTTTTATACTCCAGAGCTGCACTCACTATTCTGCTGGTGGAGTCACTGTGTACATACATTACATTACTTATCCTGTACTGATCCTGAGTTATGTCCTGGATTATACTCCAGAGCCGCACTCACTATTCTGCTGGTGGAGTCACTGTCTACATACATTACATTACTTATCCTGTACTGATCCTGAGTTACATCCTGTATTATACTCCAGAGCTGCACTCACTATTCTGCTGCTGGAGTCACTGTGTACATACATTACATTACTTATCCTGTACTGATCCTGAGTTATGTCCTGGATTATATTCCAGAGCCACACTCCCTATTCTGCTGGTGGAGTCACTGTCTACATACATTACATTACTTATCCTGTACTGATCCTGAGTTACATCCTGTATTATACTCCAGAGCTTCACTCACTATTCTGCTGCTGGAGTCACTGTGTACATACACTACATTACATATCCTGTACTGATCCTGAGTTACATCCTGTATTATACTCCAGAGCTGCACTCACTATTCTGCTGGTGGAGTCACTGTGTACATTACATTACTTATCCTTTACAGATCCTGAGTTATATCCTGTTTTATACTCCAGAGCTGCACTCACTATTCTGCTGGTGGAGTCACTGTGTACATACATTACATTACTTATCCTGTACTGATCATGAGTTACATCCTGTTTTATACTCCAGAGCTGCACTCACTATTCTAACGGTTATCATTTGAAATTGTCAGCAAGCTTGTGGACTCCCCCCCCCCCCCCCTAACAGCTTAGTAATGGGAAAACCTGAAGTGCAAGGGAAATATTGAACACATTAGGATGTATTAAAATAACCCTCTGTGCTCATGAATGCTCCCATTCTCTCACAGAACTTCACTTGTCTGAACTGAAGTTTGTGCTTCAGAGCTGCTTCTCTTATTAGCACTGGGTGAGTTACAGCAGTTATGGGATCTTATGAATATTTAATATGCTTTTCTTTCCCTATAACCAGTTGAATTTGGGAAAATATACAATAGAATAAGTGAATGATCATGTGATTAAGTGTCTTACCATGATGGATTGACTGCAGCTCACACCTTTATAATAAATAATCATTGAAGTCAATACTTGGATTGCTCTTCTCCAGCATATTCATCTCTCACACAGACATTTTGGTGCTGGACCAGATTTCTCATGTTGGGAGAAGGGGGGTATAAAGTTGAATTGTAATAACTGCAGTGGGCAACACAGACAGGACTTGTACAGGTGACATTGAGGTTCTGATATCTGACTAATTCTGCATCACATTTTCTCCAAACTTTGGTAGAAAAAGCAGAAAACATTTTGTAATGAAATCTGCCCCTTCTAGTGGCCATAAGTGGAACTGCATTTATTATTTTATTGGCTCATTAAAAGGAAACCTGCAGCATAGGGGTCAGTGAATAAACTGTTCAGCTATTTTAATGGATGTTTCCATCAGACGTCTGTGGACGGATAAGTCTCAGCAATCAGCAAGTGTGACAGAACTGAACCGCAACACCCCGGCTGATAGGACAGCACATACATTAGCATTGTCTGCTTTTGTCATAGGGCCTGTAAGATAAACTCTCTGTAGATCTGAACCATTGGGGCAAATATGGAAACAGTAAAAAAAAAAGTCCAGAAGGTGCAACTTATTATATACGTGGAAATTTGCATAAATCACTCATAGTGCGATGCTCTTGGAAGATTTAATCCTTTTTATACACAACATTTAATGCCCCTCCCCCCCATCTAAATGGAGACTTGGAACCAGTGAATAGGATTTTCTGTACAATCTATATCCATAGAGGACATGAATTGGGGTGCAGCTATAGGGGGGCGCTGAAGAAGCAGTCATTTCCGGCCCCTGGTGCCTAAGTGGGGCCCAAAAGCCCCTCTGCCTTATAAGAAGGCGCCAGTATTATAAATGACACATGGTGGGTGGGGGCCTGGTTATATTTTTCATTGGGACCCAGGAGCTTCAATTTACATCTGGACATGAAGTTTTATCGGATTTATAACGCATCATATTCAACAATTATCAACAAAGCAATAAACAAAAAATCTGCGTCTACCGATATTATCCTGCGTGTCTCACTTTACGTTCAGACCTTATATTATTATTACTTTTTGTGTTAACATTACAGAAATTACTTTTTAAAACAATCACCCCTCTAAAAAGGTGCATCTAGGCTGCCATCTAGTGGTGATATATTCAAACATGAGCCCATGACTCATAGTGCAGTACTACTCTGCCATCTGGTGGACAATTGTAGAAATGCATAATTTTGTACTGCTGATTAGTCTCTGTAAACACCAGGTTTGTGGTGCGTAGCAGGAAAGAAGCGTATATTGGCGATATGATATATAATATTACACGTATGATAAAAGAACACGGCATACATCGGGCGCGTTATGTACTATGAATACATTCGGCATAAACAGCAGGAGATTTTGGTGAATGAGGAAACCCCTGGGTCGTGCGCATGAGGCCTAAGGCGACGTTCAATCGCAAAGTCAAAAATGGCTGAAAATTACGGAGCCTCTGATTTTCAGCCTTTTTTGAAGCAGAAAATGAAGCTTCTTTTGAGGCGTTTTTCGTGGGGTCGATGGAAAATCAGCTCCAAAAAACTCCTCAAGAAGTGACACGCGACTTCTTTTTACGAGGCGTTTTTAAAATTTAGCAGCGTAAAAACAAGCGCCATGTGAACAGCCGTGTATTTTCCGTTGAATTCAATGGGAAACGGTTTGCAGACTTATTTCAAGTGTATTTTGGAGCGTAAGGTTTTTCTGTTCCAAAATCAGCCTGAA
The DNA here is from genome assembly GCF_050947455.1 of Rhinoderma darwinii. NCBI lineage: Eukaryota > Metazoa > Chordata > Amphibia > Anura > Rhinodermatidae > Rhinoderma > Rhinoderma darwinii. The sequence goes on from NC_134695.1 coordinate 74,024,093, forward strand.
AATAATCCGTGTGACCGAACCCATCACCCGATCCCATCCGTACGCGTTATTTCTATGGTCAAATGTTAAGGAGCAGCAGAAGTTCATCGCCCCAGGAGCTGATACAAGGCTGACAGATAATGAAAATGACCCACAGAGATCCGGCCGGCTGGTAAACAGCTTCCATATTGTAACAGACTTTTCAATTTACAAAGCAAATAATGATATATTAGAAAGATATGTTGAGTGTGTATGTATAATATATATGTGTAGCACTCTGACAGCAGCGGGCGCTCTGAAGAGGACACTATCCTCTCCTCCTCCTACTACTGCTACTGCTGCTACTGCTGCTGCTGCTGCTGCTGCTGCTGCTGCTGCTGCTGCTGCTGCTGCTGCTGCTGCTGCTGCTGCTGCTGACTCTGAGCTGCTTTCAATTTATAGGGAGCCTGTGAACTACATGTCCCAGAAGCACCCTGGGCTCTGAAGCAGGAAGATGATTGGATGAGCCAATCACATGCTAACTCTGGTTCTGGGCGGAGTGATCCAGTCCTAGCTGGGATAGAGGAGAACTGCTGTGTGTGTGGAGATAATATGGAGATTGTGAGGAGATTGTTTGTGAGGAGATAATATGGAGATTGTGAGGAGATAATATGGAGATTGTGAGGAGATAATATGGAGATTGTGAGGAGATAATATGGAGATTGTGAGGAGATTGTGTGGAGATTGTTTGTGAGGAGATAATATGGAGATTGTGAGGAGATAATATGGAGATTGTGAGGAGATAATATGGAGATTGTGAGGAGATAATATGGAGATTGTGAGGAGATTACGTTGAGATTGTGAGGAGATTATGTGGAGATTGTGAGATTATGTGGAGATTGTTTGTGAGGAGATAATATGGAGATTGTGAGGAGATTACGTGGAGATTGTGAGGAGATAATATGGAGATTGTGAGGAGATTACGTGGAGATTGTGAGGAGATAATATGGAGATTGTGAGGAGATTATGTGGAGATTGTTTGTGAGGAGATAATATGGAGATTGTGTGGAGATTGTGAGGAGATAATATGGAGATTGTGAGGAGATTACGTGGAGATTGTGAGGAGATTACGTGGAGATTGTGAGGAGATAATATGGAGATTGTGAGGAGATTACGTGGAGATTGTGAGGAGATAATATGGAGATTGTGAGGAGATAATATGGAGATTGTGAGGAGATTATGTGGAGATTGTTTGTGAGGAGATAATATGGAGATTGTGTGGAGATTGTGAGGAGATTACGTGGAGATTGTGAGGAGATAATATGGAGATTGTGAGGAGATAATATGGAGATTGTGGAGATAATATGGAGATTGTGAGGAGATAATATGGAGATTGTGAGGCGATAATATGGAGATTGTGAGGAGATAATATGGAGATTGTGAGGAGATTATATGGAGATTGTGAGGAGATTATATGGGGATTGTGTGGAGATAATATGGAGATTGTGAGGAGATTATATGGAGATTGTGAGGAGATTATATGGGGATTGTGTGGAGATTATATGGGGATTGTGAGGAGATTATGTGGAGATTATATGGAGATTGTGAGGAGATAATATGGAGATTGTGAGGAGATAATATGGAGATTGTGAGGAGATTATATGGAGATTGTGAGGAGATAATATGGAGATTATGTGGAGATTACGTGGAGATTGTGAGGAGATAATATGGAGATTGTGAGGAGATTACGTGGAGATTGTGAGGAGATAATATGGAGATTATGTGGAGATAATATGGAGATTGTGAGGAGATAATATGGAGATTATATGGGGATTGTGAGGAGATTATGTGGAGATTATGTGGAGATTATATGGGGATTGTGAGGAGATAATATGGAGATTGTGAGGCGATTGTGTGGAGATTGTGTGTCCTCTGACTGGGCCTGGTTTGTCTGACAAGCTGCGTGTGAAGGACGTATAATGATCTGTGTGAGGTGATGACCGGGAGAACTGATAAACCAGAGACCGTGTCACACGACGCCTCCATTATACTGTGGCGGCCATCTTCTTCCTTGTGTCTAGGGGCATGTTCAAAAAACGACTTCTAAACGTGTCAAATACGCCGGCGTTCCTTGTGAAGCGCTTTTTAAAATACATAAGATTTTGAGGTATTTTAGGCGTGTTTTCTTTATGTGTCTTCTGCCCGACTTTTTGGGCATGTAATTAGGACTCCTATTGACTATGGGAACATTTGGGGCGTCTTACGCATCAAAGAATTGACCTGACACTTTTTTTTTCCACATGACGTGTTTTTTAAACACGCTTGCATAAAGAAAACGTTTTGCGTGTAATAACTGCGCGCTTTCCCATTGATTTGGATAGGAAGCGTAATCAAGCTTTTATTGGTGCGTAAAATGTGACAAAATAGGCGTCAAATACGCGCCGTGTGAACAGGGTCTAATACTACAATTACACAGCAGAGGTTACAGGACAGACAAGTCCTTAATCAGAGACTGAGGGAGACGTTCGTCAATATAAACCGTATGAGGGCCTGTTTTTTGTGGGATGAGTTCTCGTTTTTAATAGCGCCATATAATGTACTAAAAAACTGGAGAAATTAATTCTTTGTGGGATGAAATGGAAAAAATACAGCAATTGCCCCATTGTTTTGGGGATTTTGCTTTTACGGCGTTATCTGTATTCTGCGAGTCCATGCGATTAGGCTACATGCAGACGTTGCGTAATTTGGTGCAGAAAATCTGCATCAAAACTGTAGGCCTTTTTAGGTGCGGCTTTTACGGATATAGGTGCGCTTTTATGCTGCGGATTTTGGTGCGTTTTTTTTTTTAAATAAAACTTGTCAGTTAGAATTCGCAGGCAGAAAGATAAACTGACGGGCTGCGGATATTTAAATACACACCGCAGGTCGATTTACGTGCAGAAAAATATGCGTGACAAATCCGCACGTGATACGCATCATGTGCATTTGGCCTTACAGTGATAACAAAAGTACAAGATGAAAACCATTTGTTAAAAAAAAAAAAAATTTGTAGTCGCCATAGTCTGAGACCCAGAACTTTTTTTATTTTTCCGTGACTGGAGGGCTTGTTTTATTGCGGGGTGAGCGGTCGTTTTTACTATTTTGGGGCACAGATGACGTTTAGATGACTTTTTATAAAGTTTTAGGGGGAGGTGATTATAAAGGCGTTCACTCTGCGGGATAAATAATGTTGTATTTGGACTTTTACAGATGGAGCGATAGCAATTATATTTGACATTGCATTAGGGGAAAATTATTCTTTTTTATATATATTAGTAAAAATTTTAAAGGCGATGTGTGCTGCGTTTATATCCGTTTTTCAGATTGACATTTTATTACAATGTTATTTACTTTTTGCGTTGCGGCTTTTATGTATGAACTATTACGTAAAATAATGTAAACAATAAAAAAAATGTAATTTATATCGCTGTGTCCGTAATGATTCAAACTATTAAAATATAAAGTTATTTATCCCGCACGATGAATGGCGTAAAACATTTCAGAATTGCTGTTTTTTCACCGCGAATCCCCCAAAAAATGATCAAAAAGTTGTATGTACCCCAAATGGTACCAATAAAAACGACCTCACGCTATAGGTTTGAGAATATGGCGTCACAAAACAATTATTATTTTTCACTCCTTGCCGACATTTGACGTATACTCACATCATAGGCCAGGGGAGGTATGGAGTGACCTTACGGGCTGAGCCCGCTCCATACGAAGTGGGTGTCGGCTGTATGAAACCGCCAACGCTTCACTGCAACGAGCGGGATCCAGGCAGTTTAACCCCTTAAAGGGAATGTGTCGCTAGAATATTTTTTTTTTTCAATTAAACAGTTCGTATGTAAGTGATTACACATTGTTTTAATTTTTTCACAAATCAGGAAATATAAATTAGATTCTAATTTATAACATTTCCATGTGCTGGTCACTAGAGGGAGCAGTTCCCAAAATTGCAGCATTGGCATGTGGTAAAGCAACCTCATTGCTTTATGCTGCAAATATGGGGTGAACACACTCTCCTCTAGTGTCCTCACACAATCCCCCCTCCCTTATCCTGGCTAGTGCCAGGAGAAGGAGGGGGTTGAATCTTCAAACCTCCTGCACTGTGTGCCGCCATTTTCTGAGCAACTGCAAAGTGTAGGAGGATTAGATACAGGGCTCAGCAGACAGTATCACACGCACATAATACACACATCACATACACGAACATAAATTACCTTCTCCTGCCGCTGCCTCCACTCCTATTCCTTGTGCCTTCGCTTTCTTGAACATATGGCCGGAAGTTGTCATCTTACAGTCCGGCAGCGGCTTCCGGTCCACATGAAAATGGCGCCGGATTTCGCTCTGCGAACGAGCTTCCTTTGCGTACGCTTCAGAGAATGGAACGGCTCCCGTTCACATTCTCTATGGGGATGTATGTGCCGTATTCCATCTCTGTATGTGTCGTTAATCGACACATACAGAGATGAAAAAAAAATGGCAGCCCCCATAGAGAAGTAAAAGAAAGAACAAAGTAAAAAGTAGAACATGACAACACAAATAAATACAATTTATGTTAATATCATATTAAGAGCAATATGATAAATTAAAGAAAAAATTCATGACACCTTCCCTTTAAGAGTCACCGTCAATAGCGACCGTGGCATCTAGGGCGATGGTTGTCATGACAGCCTGGGGGCCTAATGAAGGTCCCCAGCTCTGCCATCTTTGTAGACCTTTTAAGCCCTGCCGGAGTAGTAATAAAAGGAGTAATTAAAAAAGTTAAATACAGTTAAATAAAAAAAAATCCCCCTAAAACATCGGCTTTCATCGCGGCATTCAAAGGGTTAACGGCGGAGAGAAGATGTTTCTCTCCACTCCGCTGTCAGAGCGGGGCCGTGGCTGTGTATTACAGCCGTTGCGCTGCTCTCGATCGCGCGCAGGGACGGCTGTCACACAGGACGAGAATGCTCGTCCTAATGCGCAAAGTACTCGCCGCTCAGGACGAGCATTCTCATCTTGTGTCGGCAACCAGTTAAGGTGATTTTTTGCAGACTCCATGTGGGCTTCATGTGTCTTTTTCTGAGGAGAGGCTTCTTTCTGGCCACTCTTGGTGGAGTGCTGCAGTGATGGGAGAAACTTCCAGAAGGTCAACCATCTGCACACAGGATCTTTGGAGCTCAGAGTGATAATTGGGTTCTTGATCACCTCCTACCAAGGCCCTTCTCTCCCAATTACTTTCTTTGGTGGTGCGGTCAGCTATAGGAAGAGCCCCGATGTTCCAAACTTCTTCCAAGTAAGATTTATGGAGCCCACTGTGCTCTTGGGAACTTTCAGTGCAGCAGAATTTTTTTGTCCCCTTCTCCAGATCTGTCCCTCCACACAATCCTGCCTCTGAGGTCTACAGGCAGTTCTTTCCTCCTCATGACTTGGTTGTTGCTCTGATATGCATTGTCAGCTGTGAGACCTTATATAGTCAGGGGTGTATCTTTCCAAATCATGTCCAATCAAATGAATTTACCGCAGGTGGACTCCAATCAAGGCGTAGAAACATTTCAGAGATGATCTAGAGAAATGGGAGGCCCCAGAGCTAAATATCAAGGGTCATAGCAAAGGGTCTGAATACTTAGGTCCATGCAAAATTCAAGTACTTAATTTTTTATAAATTTGCAAAAATTTCTAAAATTCTGTTTTCACTTTGTCATTACGCGGTATTGAGGGCAGAATGATGGGGAAAAACTTGCATTATTTTTTATATTAGAACAAGGCCTCAACATAACAAAGTGTGAAAAAAATTAAAAGGTCTGAAGACTTTCTGAATGCACCAACCGTGTATCTGCCAATATGGTCTGTTTTGCAGCTTGTTCTGATTGGTCCTTTTGTGTTTAACTACCTGCTAATAAGATTCACCAACCACCCCACACAAAGCCATTGGCGAAACGTGCTTCGGATGTGGTGGGTGAACATTGGACTTTACCATATACATTTGCTTTTTTTATATACTATCCACCTATGTCTGGATTTTACATATATTAATATATTTCTTGCACCGACCATATAAAGATGAATTTCTATTAGTCCGGCACTATTTTTCTCTATTGGTGTTGTAATATACAGTATATTCATTGTGCATGTGGACAGTGACTTTTGCAGTGTGGATTCCTTGTCTTGGTTTGTGTCTTCTACTTAAATATACAAGTCAGATAGTAATTCTATGATTTACCTCCATGTCCAGTGTTAGGAACCAGAACTATAATGTGAGCATTAGAAACAAATAGTGAGGGATGACGAGTAGTAGTAGAAGATGGAGACTACAGCAAAAGAGGATCTCCCCTTCAACCCACAGTCATATATAATATGAGCAAATGTATGCGCCCCACCTTTATATCAAGGGTTTATCCAATTTTCAAGCAAATTCAGACAGGCTAGCCTCCCCTCCCCCACACATCAATGTGCCTTGGGCCCGCATGACCCTATTGCCACTCACGGGTTGTCTTCCCTTGGAGCACTTTTGATTGGTACTAACCACTGTATACTGTGAACTCCCAACAAAACCGGGAACACCCCACAAAACCGGGAACACCCCACAAGACCGAGTACACCCCACAAGACCGGGAACTCCCCACAGGACCAGGAACACCTCACAAGACCGAGTACACGCCACAAGACCGGGAACTCACCACAAGACCGGGAACACCCCACAAGACCGAGTACACCCCACAAGACCGGGAACACCCAAGACCGGAAAAAACCCCACAAGACCGAGAACACCCCACAAGACCGGGAACAACTCCCCACAAGACCGGGAACACCTCACAAGACCGAGAACACCCCACAAGACCGGGCACACCTTACAAGACCGGGAACACCCCACAAGACCAAGAATACCCCACAAGACTGTGAACACCCCATAAGACCGAGTACACCCCACAAGACCAGGAACTCCCCCCAAGACCGGGAACTCACCACAAGATCTGGGAACACCCCCACAAGACCAGGCGGTCTGGAGATGCTCTGTCACAGTCATCTAAACATCACAATTTGGCCGTTGTCCTGGTCGCTCAGATGCTTGCGCTTGCCCATTTTCCTGCTTACAACACATCAACCTCAAGAACTGACTGATCACTTGCTGCCTAATACCTTCCCTGTCTGACGCCATTGTAACCAGATCATCAATAATATTCACTTCACATGTCAGTGGTTTTAATGTTATGGCTGATCTGTGTATGTTCATGAAAGAAACAGGTAATTGGCAGGAGAATGGGGCCCTGATCCCGGACTGAGCTGTAACGTCCTTGTGCAGGTGAAGAAAACAAGCGATAAAGCCGCACAGGTAGCCACAAGTACTGAGCCGCTCTCACATACACACTGTTTTGCAGATAGTAAAACCTGTATTAAATTATCAAATGAGAACAGAACATTTAAGAAGATGGAATATTTATCTTTTACGGAGGACGTCATTTTTGTAGCTTTTTCCTGTTTATCAACTTTTTCCGTCTTTTGACTATTTTAGTTTTTTCCATTTTTGTTTCAAAACGTGACACTCTGATTGTGAGAGCGAATAACAAGAACCTGAGCCTTGTTCTCCCGGTCTCCATCAGGCTGAGCTTCCGCCGTGTCTTCTTGTTCCTCGGTCGTCCTGTGGGTGGAACCTGTATGTTACGTCAGATCTCTTCTGGAATACTACTCCCAATATCTGTGTCCTCATTGTTGACCAAGACCATCATGGTTTATATTGCGTTCAAAGCCACCAAGTCTGGAAGTGTGTGGAGAAGATAAAACTCCCTAATTGTATTCTCCTGATCGGCTCCTCTGTCCAGGTTGTCATCTGTATGAGTTGGGTGACCACCTCTCCCCCCTTCCAGGAGCTGGACACACTTTCACAAGGAGAAGATCATAGTTCAGTGCAATGAAGGGTCAGGTCTTTGCTTTCACTCTGTCCTGGGTTATATGGGGATTCTGGCCGCGGTTAGTTTTTTTACGGCTTTCTTAGCCAGGACATTACCGGACATTTATAACGAGTTCAAGTACATCACGTTCTGTAGTGTCTGGATAGCAGGATCGCGGCTTATCCCAGCACCAAAGGCAAATACATGGTGGCCGTGGAGAGATTTGCTAGTCTGACATCGAACGCTGGACTATTGGGCTGCATATTTTTCCCTAAATTTTATATCATTCTCTACAGACCTGAAATAAATACCAAATCCTATATACTGAAGAACAGGACTCTATGATATTGTGCAAACAGTAATAAAATGCCCGCCTCTTATGTGAAAAATATTTTTATGGTTTCAATTAGGTCTTATTATTATTATTACTACAGAAAAAACATTTATATGCACACACTAAACTATATACTATACGCCTACTCTATATATACTCTACATTACTATATAAGAGGAAAATCTGGAACAGCAGAGTAAACCAAACAAGCTGGAATCCCAGGGGGGTACAGAGGTATCAGACACACCCGGGCCCTGGTGCCTAATGGTATGTTCACACGGAGGAAATTTGCGGCGGAATCCACTGCAAAATTCCGCCTCCCATTCATTTCAATGCCGACGGCAGGAATAGTTCCGCTGTAGATTTTGCGGCAGGACCTGCCACGCAAAATTTGACGTGTGAACAGGGCCAAAGGCTTTTGTGTATTATAAATGGCACATGGTAGCTGGGGGGCTATGGTACAAATTTTGCATCGTGACTCAGGAGCTTACACTAGATTTATAACCTATGAAGATAATTGTAACACTTGATCCTTTATCGCCATATATAATGTGCAGCTCATTACTGTGCCATGTGTCATGGTGAATAATACACTAGATACAATGTATCATGTCGTATAGAACATTCTAGAAGCTTCATGTCCCGCCCTGAGCTGCGTCGTTCAATCTCTCCCAATATAGTGAGGCTGCAACTTTCTGCTCGGCGTCAGACTCACTATCATTATTCTCCACAACCCCGAGAGATGTCACATAATTATCAATTACCTGATCGGATCAACTCACCAAAGACGAAGCTACAACGAGGATGATCGTATGGGGCGGATTCAGTTTAACCCACGAGGGACCAAATTCAGATCAGTGAGAGTGAGAGCCACTGGGGGTGTAGCCAATAATATACAAATCTCTATATACATCAACTGCTATGGGGAGCTAGATATTGCAGGGGGCGTGGGTACGTTTAATTTGGGATTTGCAAAGATATATAAGTGTTGAGTATACAATAAAATACAATAATAGAGCAGACACAGGGCCACGCAATTTACCAGAAACCACAAAAGTAGAAAAATATCGGAATTCTTTGTATAAATGACACTTTATGGAGGAGGCTACAACAGATCTGATTCCATGAATGTAACAAATTCCCATCATCACAATTGGATTTTATCATTTTATATCCCAATTTAGAAATTAAAATATAAAGTACAATTAGATAACTGTGATGATGGAGACAAAATCTTACGCCAATCTAGAGTGAGAAAGTGCTGACTCCGTCCCGTCATGTCCTTAAGAGAGGTTTACAAGTTCCAGTTTAGGGACTGAGCAGGGATGGTCTGAGGTTCATTAGTCTCTGGGGGGAGCTATACATTGACTCTAGGTTAATCTTCCTTACATAGATCTAGTTGGGTAGATGATCAGTTTGCACTGATGATGCGGTTGGACAGATGATCTGGTTGGATAGAAGAAACGGTTGGGCAGATGATGCGGTTGGATAGATGATGTGACTGGATAGAGGATGTCGTTGGATAGATGATCTGGTTGGATATAGATGATGCGGTTGAACCAATGCTGTGGTTGGGTAGATGATGTGGTTGGTCAGATGATTCGGTTAGGCAGATTATGTCATCTTCTGATCTATTGTTACACATCGTGTCTCTTTTGTAATTAGAAAAATGTGAACATTTAAAGACAAGTTAAAATTCTAAAGCCACAAAGTTCTCTTGGATCTTCGGGTTGTCTAATTCCTAACCCCGTTCTGTCTTCTGCTCCTTGTGGTCAGCCTGCTTCTACTCCAAGCTGGTGGAATTCTTCTTTTCCTGCCAGTTCCTCTCCCGTTCCTGGAGCTCCCCTCGGGTGAAGGACGCTGGGCCCCAGTTTGTGATCAGACCTGGGTTTCTAGAGCCTGAAAGAGACATTAATATTTTAGTGACGGAAGAAGCCGAGGACATCACAGACCCAATAATTGTGAAGGAAATATTTATTATCAGTCGTGAGTTTAGCAGAGAAGAAAATGGTCTCAAGACAATGCAGAAAATATTCACCAGACCCTCTCTGCTCACTTTTTAAGATGTGTACAGTCCAACCCCCTCATCTTATGTAGTTGCCCGAAGGAAACCATGAAGAAGTGTCAAAATAAAGATTTTGCTGATACCCTCACTTATTTATATATACAAAGTGAGTTATGGGGAACTATTATTTTCAATTTATAATAGGAACCACAATTCTTTTCCTCTCTCCCTATTTCCAAAGTAAAATAAAAAACCATGAAGAAGAGATGGTTGGTGTGAAATTAAAGCCACTAAAACTGTAGAGGTCCCAACATTAAGACAACTAAGCTGACGACCCTCCTCTCCAACAAGACACTATTCTACGGACCATAAAATGTGGGCCAGAAAGGTTCCATGGGTGTCAAAATCAAGATGGGGGGAGTGACGACTTTAAGGAGTGGGATCCCAGGTATAATGACCCTCAAAACTCAAATCGCAAAGCAGAGTATAAACCTTTTCACAACAAACTACCCTTCCCCCCAAACACCTTCGCCAGGCAGGCACGAATAAGGGATCTTTATACACTCACCTGGCTGTATTAATCGAATTAACCCCTCGTGCTGGGCCACCTTGTCTTTCCAGCTCCTTGTCTTACTGGTCGCCATTTCGAGGTTACTTTTAACTTGCTGCAATAAAAGAGGAGACAGAGTCTTGTATTAGGACACGTGGAGGATATGTGAATGGGTCGGCCCAGAGAACCAACAGGAATACACGGCTGACATGACTGAAGTTATGAAAAAACATAATGTAATTATGGAGCTTTATGGCATCATGCTGGCATGGAGCTCTATACACTGTGTTTGAAGGCTGCCTAGCTCGGGCTCTATCAGCGCTGCAGATCTGGAACTTTACCTTTACAAGAGAATTACCTCATATTGCTCCAGAGCTGCGATCCGCTCATTCTCCAGCTGCTCCAGCTGCTGCATAGCCTCTTGCAAGGCTTTCTCCTTCATCTCCTGCATGGTCTGCAGCTCCTTCTTCTCTGCCTCAGTCATCTTGATGGTCATCTCCTGCTCTTTGTGCAGATTTTCCAGCATCGCCCTCTTTGTGGCTTCTTTTTCCAGGAGCCTAGAAATGGCAGCAATATCCAAACATGATGAGCGGCGTCCATCCGCCAGTATAAGACTCTACAGTATATATATATATATCCACACTCCTCAACACTGAAATTGTAACACAAGAAGGAAAAGTTTTGGAAATCACAGGATGGATAGATATGGTATTGACATGTTAATGATATGCAAATGATAAAGAAAATGGAAAGAAATATTCCAGACAACTTGATTTCTTCAGTATGGAGTATGAGCGCCTCGCGCAGAAATCCACGCACTTCCGCGCCTTGGCAGCGATCAATGTGTTTATTAGTGGTTGTCTGAGGCGTGTTCTGCCATGTTGAATTGAGTGGCACACAAATCATGAAGATTGGCTGCTGGCAGCTCCCTGTGGAATTGCCGACATCTCGTCCTAGGCGCGTAGCGATCTGCCGGAGTGATAAACCCAAGGTCTCCCAGTACAAGGTTTTTGTCCCCCTCAGTTTTTGAGAAGTGGCGATAACTGGCACGTCGACCAACACAAGGCATCACACAATCATCCTGCACCACGTGATCCAATTTTTGAGGTTTCATGTGGTGAAAAAATTTGTCTTTCAATCTAACGTTTATGCCCCCACATGCCACAAATTGGAGCGAGTGTTGGAAAATGTCATCATTTGCAGATCTTAGCGACACCTGCGACTTCCTCCATTTGTCTAACCTAAGGGCCTGTCCTTCTTGGTGCTCCAATTTCAGTGTTGGGGAGTGTATGTATATGTGTATATATAGTCATTTAAAGGGAATTTCCACCTAATTCCCAAAAATTGGCACGTATTTGTAAATGAGGAGTTAGATCGGCCGCCACCTTCTGAACATTATGTTTCCTTTACTTGCAAAGATTTTTCTGTTTAGTTGCGGCGGCCATTTTTTGCAAACATGACAAGAGAAAGTGCAGCTACTTGGTTGTCACCTTCTCATAACCTGATGATAAAACTGACCTATCAATGACAAGTTGGCAGTTTCAGTTTGAGTTTCTAAGAAGCCAATTCAAAGGGGACATCAATATGGCCGCACTTCCTGTGATGCCACAACTGAATAGAAAATTGTAAACCGTAAAAGAAACAGAATTACTAAACTGTGTCTATAAGTGACTGTGGCGAGGATTGGAAGGTTTATTTAAGGGGTTACCCCAGAGCTGCTGCTGTGTCCGGCTCCCGACCGCTCATTTCCTCAGCAGCGGCCACTACAGGTGATATGTAGTATTGCATGCAGACAGTCATATGAATGGCCGACCCTGTAATACGGCTTGTTAGTGGCTCTCCGCTCTGGTTCAGAGGAGGGTCCCGAGTAGTGAAAGCCCCCCAATACCATTCATATCAGGGGCGTTCATAAATGAGCTACATAGCAAAAATGGCAACAGTGTTAGTTCCCCTGTCCACTACCCTAGCCAGGAATTCAACCCGAGCGCCCCCTTCTCCATGGACCCCATAGCAGCTGCCTCTATAGTATATAGGCTCCCACTCACAACGCATAAAGTGAGGACACAATCTGTTCCCTTCCTCGGGGAAACCATCAGTAATTAGGATGTGTTTTATGTGGTTCTGAGGTTTACTACGTCCTCCCTCACCTTGTCTGGAGGAGCCGAGCATTCTCCTCCTCGAGGCGAGCTTGTTTCTCGTCATCCAGAGCCTCCTGCAGACGATGATACATTTCCTCCAGTTCCTGCACTCGCTTCAAGTATTGCTCTAACTCCGAGGATTTCTGCGCCACCTTCTCCTCCATCTGTTGTCGGATCTGTAAGGCATAAAGAGTGATGCTCGGGTGACGGCCTGGACGTATGGGTCAGATACAGGGATCCTATACAGCTACAGCTAGGTCTTACCCATAAGGCAAAGGGTGAGTTCCCTATAGACGGCACACATCCAGGCTGCTACAGTCGTAAATGAAGGTTAATCATTGTATATTGAACAGTTCTGCATCTAACAGACTTTGTGTTAGAATTCCTCGCCATTTAAAAAGCTCTACTTGCTGTCAGTGAATGAGAACATTCTTCTTTACATCCAGGCACTTAAAATCCATACTGACCTAGTCTAGCTGACACGATGTTACAATGTGTCAGTGCATATAAGAGAAACCAACCTCGAGTCAAAGAAAGCTATTTGGGCTGATGCTGTGTTTAGCTCACAGAAGACACATTGTATCAAACTCATCAGCTGTGTGAGCAGGTCTGGGTCAGGACATGTTGTCAGTCTTTGCTTGCATTCATTGACAGCAAGCAAAAATCACGATGGAATTAAAACAAAGTCTTTAGAAAGTTGCAGCACCTTTATGACACAATTACTGAAGACTGGACCGGCCCTTTAAACGCTCGGCCGGATCGGCTGTGTGCTGCATATAATATACCGCCATATCATTACCAGCTGCTCCCGCTCAAGCTCCTCTCTGAACCGGTCCTGTAGCTCTATGTGGGTGTCATGGCGTTTCTTCTCCTCCAGCGCGGCCAGGGCGGCGGCCTCCCTCAGTTGCTGCAAAAAATATAAAACATTCCGTCTTTACTAAATATCCAGAAAAGTCTTGAATTCTTAAAGGGACATCAACCCTAAAACAAATAAGCTGTGTACAAGATAGAGGTCAATGTAAACGCTAAAGTAAAGAACATGACCCCCTCCAAGATGGTAAAGCAATGATCTCGTACCTCATCGGTCAAACAAGTCAAATTCTATTCAGCCCTTTCCTACTTATATCTGTTTCTGAGAAAGCTGGGTGACAATCACTATGGCCGACATTACAGGGCTTGTCCTTACAGCTTTCCCAGACTTCTGAATGGAGAATCTGAAAGTTATGTAACAGAAGCAGGAGATGTGTCACTACATAACTGGGCAGATTTGCCTTTCAGGACTCTGGAAAAGCTGAGTGACAATTTCCGATGGGAACTGTAATGAGGGCCATATTGCATGTCACCCAGCTTTCTTAGATTATTGAACAGAAAATCTGCCTGGTTATGTAGGATGTAGCGTTGCTCCTCTAGGCGTAAAAGCCATTCAGGGGTCTTGGAAAGCTGGGTGACAAATCTTGAGGTTGCCGTACATGTGGATGTATTTATTACAACCCAACTTTCCTAGAAACAGAATAGAGAATAGTGCTTCTAATTGTTCACATAAACTCTGAATATAAAGCGCAACTGTAAATCCGGATGTGAGACATTACACAACTCTGCCCGGAGGCACCAGGAACCTCGCGCCTCATCGCTCTTACCGTGCGCACTTGCTCCAGTTCTAGCTGTTTCATCTCATTAGACGTCTGCAGCTCCTTCATCTTCCTCTCCAGCTCCTCTTGCTCGGCTTGTAGCTTCTGCCGCAGCGCTTTTCTCTTCTGCCGAGTGTCTCTGTGCGGCGAGGCGATCCCCATCTTCCTCAGGTTGACCACTGTCTGAATATCTGCAGAGAAGACAATATACATGGAGAGATGCCTGCACTGACTGTGATCCTGGGAGGACCGGAGAACGATATAAAGGAATTTAGGTGCCAAAAGAACGTTGTGTTTCAATTCCTCACCATGTTCAAGATCTTTTCTTGTTGTCAGTGAATGGAAAAAAAATCTTACTAATATCCAGAGACTGAAAAGCTGTACAGACCTAAAACGTCTCACATCTGAGGGTTTGTTACAATTATATCCAGTCTGGACTCCAGCCTGATACATTTTACCAGCACTGATACATTGTAACAAACTATCAGAGCAGGAAAGAGATTTGTGTTTAGCTCACAGAGGATTGTATAGACTGGATAAAACTGTAGCAAACCCTCAAGAGACATATTTGGTCAGGACAGGTTTCCAAGCTCTAGATGGAAAAATAAATATATCCATTCACTGAGAACAAGCAGAATTCTTGAAAACAGTGAGAAATTGAGACACCGAGTCTATCAGAAAGTTGTAGAACTTTTCATTATACAATGGTGAAGCTTTATCAACATTTCCTTGCCTGTTTCTTTTCATAAGCATTATTAAGGCACACAGAGGTAAGAGAAGGGGGTCCCCTCTGATTAGGCCCCGGCCCCCGCTGTTACCGGTAGTAAAAAATGTGTAGAAGAAGATAGAATCTTGTGCGTCTCCTCTTACCTTGTATCCACTCCTGTTTCTTCTTCTTGTCGGAGGCGCTAATCTCGTAGCTTTTTTCAATACATTTCACAAGGAGCAGACACTTTTTCCCATCTCTGTCTGGCAACGACTGAAAAAAAACAAAAAACAACTTAAGGGATCATCCGGCTTTCTACATACTCTGAATGGTAGTTACATTTAAGTAGTAGCTGTTTTCTTCCAATGCGGTGTCAGTTTTTACTGTAGTTCTAGCATTCTATTCATTCTAGAAACTCTGGGTGAATCCAGCAATGATTGCAGATCAGGGAATTGTGGAGGGCACGGAATGCAGTATCATCATCTGTGGTTGGGATCTGTGGGGCCTCTAGGAATGGGCCATTCACTTAGAAAAGATGAGTAATTGCGAAAATGTTACCTCCACACAGCAATTCCCATCCAGGATGATGTCTCCCTTCTTGTCCTTCAGATCCTCACTGACATAATACGACATGACGTTGGGTTTAAGGACAAACCAGCGCTCCGTCCAGTTCTTCCGCTTGTGACCTTTCTTCCACATATAACCCTACGGCGAGGAATAAGACTTCAGAAGGACGATAGTTTATAATGTCCTCTTAGGGCCAACGTTGTCTTTTATTTAATTCCGTGATATTTACTTATTTTCTTTTTTTTTCTGTTTAACTTAAATGCACAAAAAAATAAACAGAAAACGAATGACTAAATAATATCTAATGACGAAAATTATCAACTTGATATGAACTCAGGTTGTAGTTTGTTGTTTCCACCAGCAGAGGGCACCAGAGTTATACAGAAATGCAGTGTGTGCAGTACCTGTAGGCTCAGAAATAATACCATGTTCACATGGTGCAGATTTGCTGCAGATTCCGCATGTATTTTTTACGCCAAAATCAGAACCGCAACCTAAACAGAAGAAATCTATAAAGGAAAGCCTCATCGGTGGGCTCTCCTGTATCCAATTCTGATTTTGGCTTTAAAACTGCATGCAAAAGCTGCAACAAATCTGCACTGTGTGAACAAGGTCTAACTCTGCTGGTTTTCCTGCTTAGTCACAGGGTATCTGGCTAAGACTCTTTATTCCTTGACTCATGTCTGGACCTCTATGAATGGTGGCCTCAGATCTCCATTCTCGCCAGCAACCTTCCAACTATGCAGGCAATGTCCTAAATTGAAGGTGGACCCCTGTACTTTGTATACCAGGCCTGCAGGACGTATGAATTTATATTTATATGGCGCATTGGGCTCTGTAGTTCAGGAGCTCAGCCCCCTGGTTGCGATTACTGGGGAATTGGCCGGCTGTAGAAAACTGTAAAGATGACGCCATGACACCATGAAGGGTCTTCTTTTAAGATGTTCGTTCTATTTAGTTAGATCTATTTCTATAAAAGATGGGTGACAGTAAATATACAATATAGTCGCAATTACGTGATGATCACCCAGCTGTCCTTAAGTCCTGAATGTCAAGTCGGCAGTGATACCGTGATTTGTACTAGGAAAGCTGGATGGCAACCCCTATGAGAGCGGTCATGGCTGTCACCAATCTTTCCCAGACTTCTTAATGACACATCTGCCTAGTGATGCAGGACGAGAGAATATAATCACTAAATAACCGGGCAGATGTGACATTCAGGAGAATAGGAAAGCGTCGCTGGTTGTCACCCAGCAAGAACAGATTTCACTAAGAAACAGCTGAATAGAATATTTACCAACTTTAGAGGAGACGACTTATAATTACGGAGGAGATTTTTACATTTCACAGGGAAATTCCCTTAAATCTTCAGACCAGAGTCTGGAGTTTCCCTTTAAGACTGCGTACATTCCCCTTGGGGTTCCTAAGCATAAAATGTACATGTTGGTACAGAAGAGCCGTTAATCACCTGCTTTAAGACGTCCAGGATCAGCTCGTTAAAAACTTCGTTTATGGCCATGGACACGGTGGTGGAGTCGGTGCCTTTACTGAACTGACCGCTCCCGATCAGCTCGATGAGCTCCCACACGGACAGTCCCTTCTGCTTGTCGTGGAGACTGATCTTATAGTCCTCGAACAAGGCCTGCTGCCAGCCGCTGCCCATCGCCTCCGCCAGCTTCTTCAGTAAATACTCCATCTGCAAAGGAGCAACTTCTTAAAGGGCCAGACCACTTCTCAGCACCATTATGCAGGACATGCTGAATTGATCTCCATAAACAGAGAAGTCACTATGTACATACATTGCATTACTTATCCTGTACTGATCCTGAGTTATATCCTGTATTATACTCCAGAGCTGCACTCACTATTCTGCTGGTGGAGTCACTGTGTACATACATTACATTACTTATCCTGTATTGATCCTGAGTTACATCCTGTATTATACTCCAGAGCTGCACTCACTATTCTGCTGGTGGAGTCACTGTGTACATACATTACATTACTTATCCTGTACTGATCCTGAGTTACATCCTATATTATACTCCAGAGCTGCACTCACTATTCTGCTGGAGGAGTCACTGTGTACATACATTACTTATCCTGTACTGATCCTGAGTTACATCCTGTATTATACTCCAGAGCTGCACTCACTATTCTGCTGGTGGAGTCACTGTGTACATACATTATATTACTTATCCTGTACTGATCCTGAGTTATATCCTGTATTATACTCCAGAGCTGCTTTCACTATTCTGCTGGTGGAGTCACTGTGTACATACATTACATTACTTATCCTGTACTGATCCTGAGTTATATCCTGTATTATACTCCAAAGCTGCACTCACTATTCTGCTGGTGGAGTCACTGTCTACATACATTATATTACTTATCCTGTATTGATCCTGAGTTATATCCTGTATTATACTCCAGAGCTGCACTCACTATTCTGCTGGTGGAGTCACTGTGCACATACATTACATTACTTATCCTGTACTGATCCTGAGTTACATCCTGTATTATACTCCAGAGCTGCACTCACTATTCTGCTGGTGGAGTCACTGTGTACATACATTACATTACTTATCCTGTACTGACCCTGAGTTACATCCTGTATTATACTCCAGAGCTGCACTCACTATTCTGCTGGTGGAATCACTGTGTACAGACATTACATTACTTATCCTGTACTGATCCTGAGTTACATCCTGTATTATACTCCAGAGCTGCACTCACTATTCTGCTGGTGGAGTCACTGTGTACATACATTACATTATATATCCTGTACTGATCCTGAGTTATATCCTGTATTATACTCCAGAGCTGCTGCTCTTTCTACTGAAGAGGCTATGGAAAGCTCTCACCGATCACCCCCTGCATACAAGTCTTCACTGACCCTGCTCTCTCTTTTCCCCATGTTTGTCAGACTTAGGTATGTTAATCCAAAAGTCACGCTGCTGTGCCATTTCTGTGTATAAGAAGGCTACTCACTGCCAACTAGGCTGGGTAGGTACATCCACATGACAGCCCACATACAAGGTGGCAGTTGGCATCGTAATCTGCTACTTTTAAGATTTACAAGAATTTCACTGAAGACAGCCGTCAATCTCTACAAGGAATGTCCTGTACTCCAGTCACAACCAGAGCTACATTCACAATTCTGCTGATTACTACTTAGAACACCCACAACAGTTCATCTAGTCTTCTCTAAGGCAGGGATCTCTGTGGCACCGCATTCTGCAATGTTTAATGTTTAGTATTTTCTACAAGTGCAACGAAAAGACAGACTTACCATATCTTACGCCAGAAACTGGCGTACGTTATGGCACAAATCTATGGTGCAAACAGCAGGCGTAGATTTGCATTTCTGTCGCATGGACAGCCAAAGATGCGCCAAATTTATTAAGAGGTGTGCGAATCTTAATAAATTTGGCACATTTCCTGCCAACGTAAATTAGTTTGACTGGCGTTTGAAATGGCTGTCTTTATATATTCCTCCTAGTGTGTCCGTTTTGCCCAGACCACAACGTGTAACCAGAGGAGATGACGAAACTGCACAAAACAGAAACTCCACAGTCAGCGCCTTTGTCAGCCGAGAACATTTCCTCAGAGATCATAGAAGCCTCGTCCCCCATCTGTAAGAAAATACCTTCATTTTGTATTGCTACATCCCCTTCCCTTTATAACTAGGACGATTTGCTGCTCAGGAGTCTGAGAAAGATTGGCAGCACTAGGTAAGGCCTCCATTACAGCGCCCATAGAGACTGTCGTCCGGTTTTCCGAATGGCAAATCCGTCTATTAATGCAGCAATATCTGAGGGATCATGTATAACCACGGAACTATGAATTCTAGGAAGCTCGGTGTAAAGTTCGCTTTACCAGGGTATGTTTTATATTGTGGTCTGTTAGTTGTGATCATGACCCAGAACCCTCTACTTCAGTGGAATCAGTCATTTATCAACTATAGAGTAACCGTACTTCACTGCTGTGGGGCCCGAGTGAGTGAACAACGCTAAACCCTATGTTC